>NW_026858165.1:0-164628 GCF_026571515.1 Ruditapes philippinarum
AGAGTATTGTACCTTCTCAAAAATGTTGAGTGATAATAAGAAACATATACAATGTATATGAAGTTTGTAGTAGATACATTAGGAAATAAAGAAGTTATTTAAAAAAGACAACATTTTTATTTCATAAAAATTCTTAAGTTCAAGGGAGGTAATACTGATAATTTTTGTGCTATAGTTGTAAACCTTGTCACATAATTATGATGTGGTTGATGACCAGAAACTTATATTTAAAGTTTGAAGTAAACATCTTAAGAAATAAAGAACGTTTAGTGAAAAAACTGAACAATTTAAATCAGAAATCTTGAAATTCAGGCTATTTGTTGCCATAGCAACCAGAATTTTCAACATAGGAAGAAAAGAAAAAGATGTGCATAATTTCCAGACTGCCATTTACCTATATTTCAAGTTTCATAAAAATATTTTCAGTACTTTTTGAGTTATCACTGGATCCAGTTTATGTGTTAAATTTGCCATATTTTCAGACTATTTGTTGCCATAGCAACCAGAATTTTCAACATAGGAAGAACAGAAAAAGATGTGCATAATCTCCAGACTGCCATCTACCCATATTTCAAGTTTCATAAAAATATTTTCAGTACTTTTAGAGTTATCACTGGATCCAGTTTATGTGTTAAATATGCCATATTTTCAGACTATTTGTTGCCATAGCAACCAGAATTTTCAACATAGGAACAAAAGAAAAAGACATGCATAATCTCCATACTGCCATCTATCCATATATCAAGTTTCATAAAAATATTTTTAGTACTTTTTGCGTTATCGCGGGATCCAGTTTTGTGGACTGACAGACAGACGAACGGACGTACCAATTTTTCAGGTTTATGAGCTATTTCTATTGTTCTTTTCTTTTGTTTCCTTGTGGGCTAACTATTGTTTCCTTATGAGCTAACTATTATTTACGGAATGAAGTCCTTTGTTCTCTTTTGTCCCAGTGTACCGTTAGTTAGCTCATATACCTATTAGTGCCGACGGACGGACAGACGGACGGAGGGTAAACCTAAAGTCCTTTCCGGTTAAACCGGTAGGGGACTAATAAGACTGTTTGAATGTGCCCAATATACTGGTGACAAAGATTTGCAGTTTCAGACTTTTAGTCTCAGCATTGTTACGGTTCAACTGTTGATATCAAAATACAATGTAAACATTCTTGTCATATTCAGTCAGTTAAAGTTTTATATGAGTAGTAATATTTACCTCTCTAACAATTGCATTTAATTCTCCTTCAAACGCCACCACAGACAGTGAACCCGACATCTTTTCTCCTTTTTAAATTGACTGAAAAGCAAACAACAACCAAAATCATTTTGGGGAAAACAGATAAACAGATTTTCTATATTCAAGTTAATATTGAGGATATTTCATTTCAGCCTAAAATAAAAGGAAGTTTTGTTTGTTTGTTGTGTAAGACGTTATTTTATTTCATCTTGTGAACTTCAAAAATGCTATTCGATAAGTAGAAATTTGAAGCTTCTCATCCTGCATGACAAGTGGCTCTGAATTTTTTTTTGATCTCTGCTAACATGGCAGTTCAAATGGTGCATATAATACAGGGAAGTCAAAGACTGTCCGCAAAGCGAGCCCGGGCTTTGGCTTGCCCTGCTCTAGACTACAGGTGTACATTTAAAAGGAAATCAAATAAAAAACAATTAAAAAACATATAGAGTTATATACCTATCAATGAAATTTTCAGTGTCAGTTCTAGTTAGGCGCGGCCATTTTCAATGTAAGTCAATGATAATAGGCGAAGTTTTCCGATAACGGACAATCACAACTTTTCCGATTAATAATAATCTTGTAGTGTTCAGAGTGAAAACGGAAGCGGTGCATGAAATACTGAATGACACATTTAAAACGGAAAAATGAACAATTTTGTTTAACCGACTTCCCTGTTCATAGGCTTTGCCTAATTTCATATTATTGTTTTAAAAAAAAACTTCACAAATACACTACCCGCCGTTTTTCATAACACTTTAATAGCAAGCTCGAAGAGCACTCGCAAAGCGAGCTTTACGGTAACGCAAGTTCCTGCTAAGTGATGGTTTTGAAAACTTTCGTCTGAAGTACTGAATTGACACATCGCAACTTTTCGAATTTAAAAATAACGATAAAAACTAAGGAATTCTGACTGAAAACGGATGTGTAGACTGGTCACCACACACATGTACGGGAACCATAATTGGACAGGGAACGAGATTAAACTGAAGCAGTGTATAAAATACCAAATGCGGTTTTAAAATGGAAAATGTAAAATAAAAATGAACGATTCACGGAAAAAAGTAAACCGAGCTCGCTTTGAGGCTAAAGTTGCCTTTTTCATATTAAGAAACTAAAGAAAATAGGGTTGGTATGAGAAATACGAACTATACATTTAAAATTCATTGCATTCACATAAAATAGAAAGCTACTGATCAGTTAAAAGGGTGTTTCTTCGAAAAACCATGTCCTGATGTGTTTGTCAATTCATTTAGACTGTGCACCACAGGCACAGTTGATAAAATGATTTTTCCTTGAATCCTTCAACTTAACAGCTTAATGCATCTCTTTTATCATAAACAAGAAAATGGAGGTCTTATAAATTTTATTGCTTTGTGACCTTTAATACTTTTCATCTGTTTATAATGAAGAAAAGTGGGTATTTGGAGTGTTCCTACTATCCGGAATGATTTATCCGAAAATCAACATTTTACTACCATTCGTACTTCAGTGTTTTCTAACAATTCCAGGCCATATTTATACTTTCTATCATTTTATCATATAATATATCTTATATTTCAGGTATACTTGCCTAGTTTGCTATGACTAAATTGTTGAAATCATGTTTTTTTGTAAATTTGTTTACTGTTGTTTGGATGAAAGAAGTCCCGCAGTGAATAAATTGTTTTCTCTATCTATACTCCGTAAAATACCGTGTCATTTCCGTACACATTTTTGTACATTGTTTTCTTTAAAAAAAATATCGTTTTATACTTATTACTTGAAAAGCACTAGTTTAAAGTGACATTATGGACATCATGCTCATTTTCCCTTTCAAACTCAGTTGATTTAGAAATATATTTCAAAAGATTGGCGAATATAATGGTGATCACAGGGGGGCCACACAGTGTTTGGATGGTATATACTGCTTGATAGTGACCTAAAAATGAGATTTTAGTCATAACCTTATAATATGTATATAAATATTTATATACATATTATAAGGTTATGACTAAAATCTCATTTTTAGGTCACTATCAAGCAGTATATACCAATATTTATATACATATTATAAGGTTATGACTAAAATCTCATTTTTAGGTCACTATCAAGCAGTATATACCATCCAAACACTGTGTGGGCCCCCTGTGATGGTGATTGTTTATAATTAGTTGTGTGATAGTATAGTGTAATATTTGTCCAGACTTATAAATCTTGATCTATTTTACAGCTTGAACATAGATGAATATTGATCCTCTTAATATATTTGTTTTATAATTTTATACATGGTTGTTCGTTTCCATGTTCAAGGTCGGAAAATACCTTATATAGCTATAGTGTTAAATTATGGTTTTTTTTTATTATTATTATTATTATTTATTTTAACCGACTTTAAATAAGGATTATCTTGTCTTATCTTATAATTAATAATGAAAAATGTTATGATACAGTATGAAAACTGCCAAAAAAAAGACTGTCCTACTCTTTAAGACATCAGCGATATCGATACACACACTGCGACAGCCGCAGCAGAAGAAGAAGAAGAAGCATTATCAAGAACAAAAACATCGTCGTCGTCATCATCATTTTCACTAACATCAACAGCAGCAACAACGTGCAAGATCATCATAATCTTACCATCACGCGCACTGTATACATGAGACTGGGGCTTTTTTAATACATAAATGATGTTTCTGTTATCATTATTAATAATATTTTTTATAACTGTATTAAAAAAAATAAATAAATTTTGTTCTACGTATATCAAATCACATTTTTGTTACTTTGACATTTGTTTTATTTAATCTGTAAAATTTATAGAGATATATGCTCAAAGTAATTGCTTACAGTTAAAAAACAAATATACATGTTACACCCATACCGGAGCACCATCCATCGTCAATTCAAAAATACGTTGGCCATACTTCATGTCGCACTTTCTCTACGATAATATGCGTTTACTTCCTGGGTTTTCTAAGTCCTGATGCATTTTTATAAGTTTCAATAAACAAGTCCTCGTTGCATGAATGAGGATATCCCAAGTTAGGATTAACTTAACACACCTCAAAGCCATCTAAAGATCTAGAAAAGCTCTAATTTCAATGGTGGGTGACATTAAAAGCTTTTCTCTCGCTTTATAGACGTGTTTTAATATTTTATCATTTTTAAAGTTTTATTAATTTCTCAATACTCTGAACTGAAGTCTAATTTTTAAATTATATTTAAATGTTAGGAAACAAAACGGTGTACGTCATGTCACTGATTTTAAATTTAGCGGAAATGACATCATATCGCCACATTACAAGCTGACGTTGCTGTTTAGTTTCAAGAATATCGAGTGAAATTCAAATTAGTTTGAACTTTTCATATTTTTGTGCTACTCCAGGTACCAGATACCATTTTATAAGCATATAAAAACAGAATCGCGAGGCAGACAGTCATACTATTACATATAAGAAGTTTTATAGCCAATTCATAATACGGTACAAGCCTTTTCTTTGGGGAAAATAAAAATTGATTCATGGATATACGTCAGCCGTGTACATTTTAGTTATAAATTTTTTTTACAGGCTATAATTTACCGTCTTACACATTACAGTAGATCTTCCGTCATCTGCCGATGCCCTGTACATCCACAACGGCATGCACGCACCAAGGTGAAGTGTTAGCTTTTATACCACTGCACGTTTACATTAGATATTTGTGACGTTTATATACTTCTGTGCTGTATATTTGTTGTTTTTTTTTTCTTCTTTTTTGTTTTTGTTTTTTTTTAACCGCGTCCGTGGTCGAGGGGTTAGAGTCGATGACTTCTAATCCAGTTACCTCTCTGGCGTGGGTTCGATCCCCGGGAGATGCTTTGGTAGTTTAGCGCGGAGGAAGGTAGTCTAGTACTGGTGTAGTACTGGTGTAACTCTCCAGGAACGATGGTTAGGAAAATACCCGCCTATATGACTGAAATACTGTTGAGAAAAGGCGTAAACTGAAGCAAACAAACAAACAAAATTCTTCTTTTTTACCCTCTATTAGAAAGTATGCATTATTATAAATTCGTTATTAAGATTCTTAACAGAATACATGACCGTATTATAAACAGTTATTTGCAATATAACCCATATATACAAACAATCGTTTACATAAGGCTATACAACCTGTCTAAAATCTTTATAACTAATAATATAACTCGAGCCTCTGGGCGAGGGTTATATGGCAAACAAACGTTTAAACACGACATCTTTTTAACGAATTTATAATGCAGAAAAATTGCATTATTTGTCGAAAATCGGAAATCACCCCATATATTTTCAACAGCCGGATATATTGATTATATTATCGTCATGATAATCCATACAAACGTGCAGTATTATAGAACTTACACGAAATTCTACGTTACAGTGCTATCATAGATAAAACTACATTATGCAAAATTTTACCCAGTCCAAAGAAAAAAAAATAAATAAATAAAAATGAAAAGAATAATGAAATAAAAAAAAATTGTAAAGTCAATTATAAATTGATTTATTTCTAATTAAATTTGCATAACTACGACCAGATTGCACACAATGGTTCCCATTTTCACAATTACGTAGGCTTCAATTGCAATTAAGGCTTTACGAGTACCTGCCAAAAAAAATCATTAATTTATAGTTGTAAAGATTTTAAAGATTTTTTATTGTTCTTTCTTGCGAAAATATATCTTACCTCCTCGCTTGCACATCGATTAATCTATAATTAAGCAAACTGATATCCCCTCAATATCACTAATTGTTTGTCATGATTTTAGAAATATTTTTAAAAAGTGCTCTTTTAATATGATTTTCATTCATCCTATATATTCGATACCTTTATATCAAACCTTTGAATTATTTAAAACGTTTATTAAGTCGTTACAATCAAGTTAAGTTTCAGATACGTAAGTTCTGTTTAACTATGCCTTCTCCCACACATTATAAGTTCTTTTAATATAACCATGCGTTCTCCTACAGATTAATTCAGACGAAATCGGTGAGTCTCGTTGGTCATTCTAAAATGAAATGTAAAGTACAGTCCTAACCATTCTAAAAAATGTAAAGGACAGTTCTTACCATTCTAAAATTAAATTTAACGGATAGCTCTATGATAAAATGTAAGGGATAGTCTTGTCACTATAAAATAAAATGTTAAGGATTGTTCTAAAATAAAATGTACAGAAATAAGGATAGTTCTTTAACTTTTAGCTTAATTTGTAAATGATTTCAAAATTTATAAAGTCAAATGGAAAACAAGTAAAAAGGACACCTAGCTTAAGTAGAAGTCTTTTTTCTTTGAAAAATCATCAATATCAATATGTTAAAATTTAACTTCAATGCTAACAAAATGGGTATTTTCTTAATAGCTGCAAGAAATAATTATCATGTCATTGTTATTCAAGCATTGCTTACATTTCTTTTTGTATTGAAAACATAAAGATAACATACTTAGTTATACTTCGGCCGAGTATATATTTAAAAGATACTTCTTGTTTCAAAGATACATTTATCGAAAGGAAAAGGAAGAATTTGCTTAGTACACGAACTCTTAAAAAAACAAGACAAAATAATTAATTGAGATTTACAAGACTCATTTCCATTTTTTATTTGATTAAAACAATCATTTTATGCTTTCGTGCATCTCTCTGAACATAGTATATACGATCCGCGCATGCGCAATCTCGGGTTACCTCCCCTGGCGTTCTATACACAGCTATCTTGAAAGTTATTAAATTATCATGAAGTAACAAACAATTAAGACGCATTGACTCATGAATAGTAAATGACGCCATGTTAGGACAGTGTAACGTGATCAATAAACTAAATTAATTATTGTCCATTTTGAAATTTAGTCATAATTTACACGTCACATTGCTGTTTTGAGCAGCCATATTATTGTATTATTTCCGTTATTTAAGTATTATGTTAAAGTTCCACCTGTTGTCGAGATCACTTTACATATTATTATAGATACATTACATGAGTCAACATTTCACGCTTCTCTGACAATACGAAAATCTGAAAAAATTCTAGAATGAGTCCACAAGGGACTATTTCGTTTCCCATACAACACAAGGTATGAACTTGCTCACTTCACGTTTACCAATCTATTCAGGTTTTGTGGATTTCATGATGAAATACTACAGTTACCCAGTCAACTGCATAAAACCTGATATGATAGGCACATGTGTCAGCTGCCCTGGCTCTTTACTGATGTCAAGGACAAACCACCTTTGGTTCCAACAGTGTAAGGGTTAAACTTAAATCTACATAATTATAATCATAACCCTACAAATACTTACATACATTCCGACCACTTTGATATGCATAGTTGTATAAATTATAAAAAAACAAAGACTTCCGTTTCTAGTACATGTACATAACAATGGCATTTTCAACGACCTTGACATTTGCTTTTAGGGAAAGCATGAAGGTAGAATTCCATAAAATCCTTTGTAAAAATTCTTTATTCTTTATGTAGAAAGCTCAGTCTGATGTATGTATTATATTCAAAACAAAGACTGTTCTAATTTGTTTACAACAAAGGGAGTCTTAATGACCTTGATATTTGATTGAAAGCGCATGTCTTTAGATTTATGGACAGAATCGGTCTTTCAAAAGGGAATTTCAAAACAAAATGTCTGTGTTTTAGGTAGTAAATTTTATTCATACAGTCGGTATAAATACAAAACATAAAAACATCAAAAGAGTTACTCAAGCATTGATAATTTGACATAATAAAGAGGGAATTAGATAACATTTTTATCATGAAAATAAAATATAGCTCAAAGTACTGCAATTCTTGTTTCATAATGTAATACTACCCTTCCAGACAGTGTTCATGTTGATTAATTAATGTTGTTTAATGGTGATTCGATGGGTGATCTCTTATAATGAAAATAATTGCGTGTATCTCAAGTCTAAATAATATGTCAATTTTAATATCATGAAAGAAATATCAAGTTAGACTGTGCCAGTCAGTCAAAATTATGCATACTCGATAGACAACATTTAAAGTTTATAAAACTATATACACTGTACATGTATCTGCTGCAAAGAATATTTCCAAAATACTTGTATGAAAGACATATGGTAGTTTATTGCGAAATCATTGCTAAACGATTACAATCATACTTAAATAACTTGAAATATAGCAGCATAATATTTTGTTCCCGAAAATGTATTCTATTTACGTATACTTTTCGTGCGTGTTTAATTACATAGACATTTTATATAACAAGTTTTTCGAGAATTATTATTATTATTATTATTTTACATGATGTTGTTGGTATAATAATTTGTTACAATTATAAACCAAACACACGGACACATTTCTATTGTTTTTATCATCATTTATTTTCCATAATCTTCGTAGATTTCTTATGATGTCTTTAAATGATTAACGTGTATTGAAAATAAAATTAATCATTTATAAAGAACCATCACATTTCGCAATGACATGTTTTTAAACTCAAGAAGGTCTTAAGTGTTAAAAATAGTTTCTCAAGTTTCGCTAGAACCGTTGAGAGGTCAATCTGCGCGTTTTAACAGCTCACGTTTTTTTCACGTGCAAGATCATGCAATGATGACATGTAAATACTCATTACTAACAACTTACCCTCAGAGGTTGCATTAAGCAAAAAGGTCAGTCCAAAGTTATAGTTATAATTGGCTACAATTGATGTTTTGGTTTTTTTGTGACATTCAAGAAACGTGACACATTGTTAATGTTCAATATTAATCATTGCGATTTATTTTCATGTGTAATTCACTTATCTTTAGTTTAACGAACATTTGAAACTTTCTTAAATATTCAAAGGTTCTTATTTCAATTAGTTAACAAATATGTTTCGGAAATAAACGTGTTAAGCCGGATGCACACCTTGCTTCTAGAGTATGAAAATGAATTAAGGTCGAAGAGCTTTAAAAGTGTAAGAAAGCCATGATTTCGATCGGTATTATCAGGTTTTTTATGATAATTATCTAATTCACCTTGATAGAACATTTGGTATTTTCTAATATTTGCTTAGAGAAGTTATAAATATAAAAAATGTCATAATCAAAATACACGGCCAGTACAGAATAACAAATATTTCTAACCTGCGAAAACGGTGTGGGGGAGCAGAAGATGGATACATCACTACATTGTATTTATTTATTTGCTCTCATAATAGAGTCTAATAAACTAAAGACAATCTCATTGCACGTGTTTAGCTTTTTTCAAATTAAGTTTGAAGAAATAAAGTTATATATCTTAATCTTAAATGTATATTGTTTCTTATTTCAAGAGTAAAAATTAATCTCAGAACGTAAAGCAGGGTTTGAAATTGGTCAGGTCAGGCCAATTACAGTATTTAAAAACAAACTATTCTTTAAAATGCAAACCTGCATCTATCCTTCGTGTTTCTCTACTAAAATAATTGTGCATTCTCTGGATGGTACATATTTCGGTTATATAATCTCTTATTGCATGTTAGCTATGTGTCATTCTATGAAGCAAAGCGTTTCTGTATAATTATCAGGGGAAAAACGTCAAGTTTAAAATTAATGATTTAGAGGTATTCTTTTCAATTCAATAAATTAACTTATACATTAAGTGTTTAACGCTTACCACTCTAAATATCTTTAAATATCCTTCAACCTCGACAATTCAAAGTATATAAGATGGTAGAACAGAACAGATTAATTTTTCAGATTTGTACATGGCACATCATCCTACATACATGTACATACATACATTCATATAAATACTTATATCAGGCAGCGTATAGTACAATATTAAAAGACTAATGTTTTATTGTTATGCTAGAAATTTGATTCATGTTTTCAAAACACGGATGTATCGGTTGATGTTGGCCTGGCTCTGGCCGCGTAGATAAACTCTGTTGTCGCCAACAGGCAGAGTTAAATGTCAATATACATGTAGACATTTAGAAAACATTTTATCAGAGGATCATTCTTATATTTACATCATTATATTTTAATAAATTTCTTAGCGGGTTCTGACTATTTGAAGTAAATGTACATTATTTGTTATCATTAATATTGTTTTATCATTGATGTTTATGTATTAAGACGCAAGTCTAATAAAATGTCTGCTCTGTTCTCATGTGGTTCTGTATTACATATAACAATGTTAGATCGTTTAAAACGGATACGTAATTAAATGGTGATTGTATAATTGACGGATTTATCTTTGAAATTGCGGAATTATGTTGCAATTTTATTTCAAATAATTTTAAACAATACTTTAATCATTGTAACTTTGTCATTTTTAATGATAATTGTTACATAATTATATCTGATAAAGTATTAGTAAACGGACTATAAATAATTTAAGTCAATCAAATTTAATTTTAATTAAAAATACTTTTTTATTAATTTGTTTCAATACCTATTTACTTATTGTAATAGTTGTTGTTTTTAAATGATGTTGTCTTTGACGTTTTTTTTAATTGTTCTAAAGGCCACATTTTAAATTAAGAATATGTTATTTGTGTTTTATATGATACTATATATATCTTCATGTGTTACCTTCAAATTATCATTATATTACTATTGCAACATATACTTATAATTGTCTAACAATTTCATTAAGCATTTTAGAATGCTAGTTTAAAAAGTAAATTTAAAAAAAATATTTAGAACGTTATTTCTTGACATTGGCATCTGCCTCGATAAGTTCAAGAACTTAAACATTTACATGATATTTATAAAAAAACAACATGGAATTTCAATAAAGTATAAAGTCACCACCTGCAAAGACTGCGATATTTGCATGCAATGACGTTCAGGCGAGATACTTGACTAAACGGTGACTTAATGTCATCATCGAGGCGTTATTATTTCATGTGTTAGTGCAATAATAGTTCATGTCGTCTGCTTTTTCATATACATGTATATATGAATATATTTAAATGCTTTACGTAGTGTAAATGGAATGGAATTGTCATGTATTTAAATGCCATTTTGACAAAAGACAAATACGTAGAATGTGTTCAATGTTTATGGTTGCGACGATAGACTTCAGATGGCATGCAGTTTGTGAAGCAATGAAAAATGTTCTAATTTCTCCAACTTAAGTACATGCATTTATATTGCATTTATCTACTGAGGTTCTTTGACAAATATTTTCGAGGGTTGATACAGGAGTATACTTAAAACCCTTTTCTCTAGAATCGTCATTTTTATTGTGCAATATGGCCTAAAAATGAAAATCGCTTAAACGTTTTAACTCAAAACGGGTTAAGAGTTCATTTTTTATTTTTCATTTAATTTTGAATATATTACTTTATTTTTTATGTTTTTCCGTTCCGAGTGCCCTAGTCGATCTAAATGTATGTAAGATTTATGTTTTCAGACTTTCTGAACCTCAATGTAGTTTCTTTAAACTAAAATGTTATTATAAAGGATTTTATGATAATATGCACAAAATATTTTTTCCATAAAATACAAATATAATGCATTGTAATAATAAAACAAAACAAAGTAAAACACGTCATTAAAATGTGCAAGTTTTCTGATTAAACAACTCCTTATGGTCAAAGGGCCGCCTATGTAATGAATTCCTCGAGTAAATACATGTATATAAATACAAATTGAATATCACTTATTTTATTACACAATCTATATTTCGCCAAATGCTTTTCTTTGTTGTTGCTGCTGCTTTTAACAGTACATTCATGCATCATATTAACTGTATAAAATAGTATGTTATAATGAAATAGCAGTAAAAATAACATGTTATAGTTCTGGCATTAAAGGAACTCCATTGATGTCAAAAGTTCATAAAACTGAAACTCTTAAATAGATCAACTGGTGGAGGTTTAAAAGCGAAAAATATTAAGAAGAAAAATAAAATAAAAAGTAAAGAAGTATATCCGGATTAAAATAAACAAAGCAAGATAACTTAAGGAATATTAGCCCGATTTTGGATTTCAAACATTTGTATGCCTTCATTTATTGGTCATTTTTGTAGCAAAAAATGTCAATTCTTAAAACGAATGATATAAATTTTAAATCATCTATCTATTCCTACATCAAATGATTCACGAATCCCGAAATAGTATCACATATCAATGGAGTCTCTGAAATAAAAGGCCATCAACAAAATATAGAGTAATATAATATTTCGGAGGTTGCAAATGCACATTCAAATGCCTTCTATTTGATCCGAACTCCATGCGACGTTGTCCTGACGTCCATGCGACTTTGTTCCAACGTTGAGCTGGAATGTCAGACATTTGCAGCTGACCGACAAATGAAGACTTAAAAAGATAACACAATAATAACATAACATTCAGCGAAGATACCAGAAAAGATAAGTGAAAATCGGAAATTAAAAAGTTTTAAAATCTCAAAAAAAGTTTTATTTAGAAAAAGTTATGGAGTCTAAAAATTCTTGAATCTTTTAATCATAAATGCAGTCATATTTTAATATTAAATACGAGTAAGTTGTTAATAGTAATGATGCATTCACATCATTTAGATATACAAGTATATATTTACAAGCATATTCAATGTAAATTTTACACATACATGTACATTATTTTCAGTGACATAAACGAAAAACATTTTTTTATTTACTCCATAGCCCATTGTTATCATCAAAGCATATTCACTTGTAGTGAGAACGATTCTAGGAAACAACTAAGATAAGATAGAGTTTGCATCAAAATTGAATAACTCAATTATCTCACTTATGAATCGAAATATTAAAAATGTTGTGTTTTTAGAATTTTAGCGGATTAATTGTTCATTATTACCACGTCTGTGCAGTCTAACCAGTTTCCGTCATTATATTTATTTCGGTACTCAATAAGCCTTGAGAAGTTTCAAATCCCCCACAAATATCAGGATTAAAGCAATGTAATGATAGGTAATAACACGTATGACTTCATTTTATGGTATCTTATGTACTTTTGGCTGGCCTGCATCTCGTCTGAATGGTAACAAATCTAGGACATGGTATCACATCTAGGGCAGTTTATCATATCAAGGGAAGGAAGTTACATCTAGGTGTGCGCTTTTTATTGCTGCTGTCAACAGTTTGGCATTCCATTCCTATCAGTCCTGCGACATTATAATCACACAGTGACTGATAAAAATGGCACGTTTATACTGTGTTTTTTTCTCTTTAAAAAGCACCCTCCCGTCTGTTGTCCCGATTCATAACTATTTCTCCATGCTAACAACTGTTCCGTAACCTTTGTCCATGTTTTTTTATCCGTTCCATAACCCTTTTCCATGCTTTTTTATCCGTTCCATAACCTTTTCCCATATTTTATCCGTTCTGTAACCCTTTCCCGTGCTTTTATCCATTCCGTAATCTTTCCCGTGCTTTTTAATCTGTTTTTTTTATCTAATCTCCATTCTTTTAGCCAATCAGGAAGCTTTTATGCATGAAGCCGTTCGTTCCTTAACTAAATACCCCGTGTTTTCAGTCGCAAACAATTACTAAAAGAATGACTTTATAAGCAAATCGGTACGTAAATTGAATCTTTACAACGTTCCTTCCTTTCTTCCCTTCAACTCCAATTTCGTCGTTATTCTGACCTAAAAATGAATGTATGTTCAATTCCTTACAACATCTTTATTTGTCAGTATTAATGACGAATTCATTAACTTATCACATGAAAATTTCAGACTTTACTGTCCTGTATAAATATTTCCCAGTATAACATGTATAACGGTTTCCCAATGTGTATTAGGTTGTTATCTTCACTTTACTACGTAGACTATGGGTTCCCACTTCAGAGACTTTCCATGTGTAATAATTAGATATGTGTCATCGATATTAGGGATTTAGATATTTCTCCTGAAGAATGAGGATTTTCAGTCTTGTGAAGTTCTCCATATGGCAAAATCGCTATCACCCTTTTTTTCGGGCGAAATCCATGATTTCTTTGTACAATAATTTCCATGATTTAACAATGTCCACGTGCATGTAGATTGACACTCACACTTCTTGGTGGAATCCATGATTTTATCAATGGGCAACAGATTGAAATACATACAAATCCATCGCGGAATCCATGATTTCCAATTTGTCCAGACACATATCGATGTAATATCATGCAGAATCCATGATTCACTCTATTTCCAGATAAATTTTCTGCCTTGCGGAATCTATGATTTCATGATTTGTCAGAGAATCATTACATTGAAGATAAAAACCATGCAAAAAAGCTACTTGTAAAACATATTTTATTACATATAATTGTGATAAATACTATACTCATAAATTCTACACAATTGTGACGTCGTCTTTCAATGGACAATCACAATGTTAATATTACCTATAAACTCTGCAACAACAATTTTTTGTATTATTTTCCAAAAGCAAGTCGTGATAAAACTATATGTAAATACTACGTGCATTTTAAGACTATATGTTCGTGCATTTTAAGAATATATGTTTGTGCATTTTAACGATTGATTTTTTTTTTAATTTTGTAACCGTCACTTAACATACATCCGTCTGTACTGGGTTATATAACTGAAGTCATATAACCTTAAACATCTTGACTGATGACATATCGTCATATAAAATGTAGTGCATGTTCGCATATTCTTTAGAAATTTATTAATTACTCATGCAATATTTTACAATTTCCTGATCAAATATTTATACATAACGGGCGGTTTCCCAACTAATTATTCCCTAAAAATATTAATCATATTTAACACACCTAAGGGTTATGTAAAATTCCCAATACTATACCGCATGCCATAAGTTTCACAAGTGGACTTTCATTTTCGGTATAATTCAGATATTTTTTCCAAGTATGCAAAAGAACAGAGCAGAAGTTTATTTCAGACTTAAGCATACAGCTCATCGCTTTTATAAACAGATAATATTGTTAACAAGTTTAATACTTTAATGTATCATTATTATCCGAAATAGAAGAAAATATTTCAATGTAAAACACACGAGTGCATTTAATATTTATCGGAAGAAATACTATAATAGCCTAAGCAAATGCAGGTTTTAATAGTGCATTAATGTTAATATTTAAAACCGATTGACAGTTAAATTAATGCTAAGATTTAAAACCGATTGACAATTATTTTCAAACGATAGATATGTGTATATGTTACTAAATAAATGTTACTGCATATATGCAAAGATAAATAATATATAATTATGAAATAAATCAGAAAACAAAATCAAATCAACTTACTTTTTAGTACCTCAGAGCCGGAATGAAACAAAATTATCACACTAAATTAATCGGGTCTTTTGACATATAAAGTATGTACTGGGAAATGACAGAAAGGGTCGACTTGCAGCTGTTAAATTTCAGAAAAACTGGATATTAACATTTAAGTAGATGCACAGTTGAAACGATGCTGGTCTTTATAAATTCTGAAAGTTGCACGTGTTGGAATAAAATTCTAAATTAAATGTCGCAAAAACATAGTTACCTTTTTTCATTTTAGTATATGTCAAGAGGGTACAACTAGCAAGCATTACATATGTATTTCAAACTCTGTAAATGATATCATATGATTAATATGAATACTAATATATAAATATTATAAATATCAATATATTTTAAAAGTGACATTATGCCCATCTAAAGGTATATAGTGAGTGAACAGGTGAGAGTCAAAATAAATTTTCATTTTGCCATCATTCCTTTTGATTTAATAATTTACTTCGCATAAACAATAAATAACCACCGGATTGGAACAAAATTTCAGTGAATATCATTTAGAATTTACCTGTAACGTTCAATTTATAAAAAGAGTGGGGCAGTGTTTTTATATTTTAGGCAGATTTTAAATTTTATCCTAAACATTTTCCAATATAATCTGTTGGTCTAACAGGCAATCTTTTGAAATATAAAGTCAATTCAGCTCAACTTGACAATGAAAATATGAGCATAATGTCACTTTAAATATTTTTCTAATTAAATGTTTATTCTATGTAACCATTAAAAATAATTAAAAAGACTATTAAAGGAACGATTAAAATAAACCACCACACACACAATTGATTTCTGATATATCATCAAATTTGTTTCAGAGGAACTTACGTAAGTATTCTTCTGAAACAAATTTGACTTGATATCTTTCGAGGGAAATGTTTTGTAGTTTTCTTTTTCCAGCTTCATTAGGGCGAAGTTTAAAAAAAACATTGAGAAATTTTACGAATTTATTTATTTATTGGTATATTAGAGCAACTATTTGGCCTTTTAACCTTGTAAATGTTATTTGAAGAATAACCGCAAGTTTCCCGATTAGTAATACCTTTATAACAAAGACCGCACAACTTCCGATGTATATATATTATCCGAAACATGCTTGTTTACACCAACTGTCTTTCATATTTTTCTTTATGCCGGTGTGCCGACCACAAAACTCAATTAACGACATAAATCGTAACCATATGTTACTTTGAGATTCACGAAGAAGAAAGAGACGAACAAAGGTAGCCGAGGTAACCAGAGTGCTTGCTATGCCGCGAAAACCGCATTATCAACGTTTGGTTCCCTTCCCGTGCGGGCTGCTTTACCGTGATAATCTGCATACGCGGTAAGAAGTAAAACCGCAAATAGTTCTTTCGGCGCACCCAAACCGACTTTGCGGCAACAAGGTGTGTATAATTTTGGCTAAGTAATTGCATTTGTACAAGTTATGACAAGATACATTCTTTGTTAGGATGAAGTAAAATTTAAATATAGTGAAGATTAGTAGCGAAATGCCGTGTATATATAAATAGCTCACAACGCCGCGCTAATATGACTTCTTTTAAATCATAAAAATATCAAATACGAGCTTTCTTATGAAACTAATATATGTTTAATGCATTTGTTTTATACGACTTTTTTTATTTACATTTTATATTCGAAGAAGACCAATCACATGCAATATTCTTATACAGACGTTTTCAGAAGCATAGCCCTAAATTAAATATGAAAAAGAAATAATATCTTAAAACGAAATCACAAAATTATAAAAGATATAGATAAAATTACTCATCTTTTCCATAGATAACCTTCCCTTTAGTTCACATAAGCCATTCAACCCCTCACGAGGACTAAGAAAAAGGCTTGGCTTATAATTATAGAATTACTTTTCATGGCCATCAGGTTTTGTTAAGGATTGGTCAGTAGTAGACATCGAATGACAGTACCTGTGAGGCATATTTGTCATTAATTCGCATTAAAGCGTTAAGAATTACAATCAATTACATTTAAACATTAACTAGGTACGGCCCACACAATGTTCTGGATAAAGTCTCGTATACTCGTTCCTCTACCTAATACGGAACTCGTTCGTTCAATGGATAAATCATTGCCACTTGCGAAAGTTTAAAATATTAACAGGTGACACAACCTTATACAAAGATACATTATGAAATAGAGAACTAAATCTCTTATTTTTATTATGATGGTACCGGTATTGACATGGTATTGACACACATGTAGTTGTATGAAATTCTACAGTCCGAAATTAAGGAAGGTAATAGTATACATAAAGTTTTATTTTTTTTTTAATTGAACGAAACATCGTACGTTTTAAGAAAAATTACTTCTGTTTAACTATTTGAAATTACAAAGTTTCGTTTTTTTTATATATAAAACGGAAGTTTGGTCCACAGGTATGCCCTGTATTAAATTTTAAATTTTTCATAAGAAGTAGAACATGCGGGTTCGAACTTAAATCATATAAACAATTAAAAGTCGGAAATCTAAACCAATTAGCCACGAAGACACCCCAATTAGAAAATGAAATTTAATTTGCAATGCATTATATTACCTTAAAACAAGATTCTTATTAAAACTTTATGAAATTAATAGAAGCGAATTTGCCTGTAAAAAAAATAATGCAGTCATACAAAAATACATTCAGATTGCATGTAGCGACGACGCTATATCATTTATACTTGTATTGACAGAAAAAAAATCGTTTAAAATTTTTGAAAACGATTCCATAAATAAATTGTCAAAATCATCATAACATGTTAATAATTAACTCACAGATAAAGGAATTAAATACAAGCTAGCCTCCCACTGACAGAGTTAACGATACAAGTTAAACATTGGAATAAAACGTGCCAGCCTATTAACGTATAAAGGATTCTTCCAGATCGGTGGGCCTGTTAAAATTAATTTAAACATGGTCGCACAATTATTATTCTAGTGCAAAATTGATAATAATGATATAATTCTCGTTTTAAATGGCCCAGTGAGATAGAGAGCTGGGACGGTGGGTTAGTATTAAGATCACTAGGTCAACACACAAACCTGATACTAATGAATTTCACCAGTCGAATTAAACGGGACAAATACTGTAAACAGAAACAATTTAGTTAAAACGAAAACAACCTTCATTAATATTCTAAATCATTCGGAAAACTTCGCTGATTTCCAATAATCACAGTCCCTTAACCGAAATTTGACGGGAAGGGCCAAAAGTTGCGATTTGTTCAAGTTTTTTAAACAATCGGAACTTTTCGGATCTTCCCGTCAATCTCCGATGAATAATCAGTTTTTTTTTCAATATTAATACCACTAACTTCGTATATTTTTTTTTACAAAAAGCTGTTTTACTGGCAAGGTTTTTTTTGTTTGTTTGTTTGTTTGTCATTCCGGTGCTATTTATTATTTTTAATTAGTCACGGAAAGTAACGAAGAATGCCGAATTTTCACGGAAAGATGAAATGTGCATTTCTACATAAGCAAGAGAATATTATAATTGGCCTTCAAAATCAAATTTTTGCTTTTGTCACGATTAATGATGACTATTTCAACAATTTTTTGTTCATTGTGCTTATATGTTTATCCTACCTAAAACTCGTCTGCAACAATTTTAAGTGACCTAAAGCTGGAACAGCGGTAAATTTATGGGGTAAATTTATTGCATGTGTAACACTCTCTTATTTACAGTAATTAACGCTGATTTTCCACGTGAACGGACATTCCACTGACATGTAATGCAGACCATAAGAAAATACTTTGTATCCAGCCAGACCGTGAAATTATTGAGTTATTTTGGGGGTATCTTTCGAAAAGTCACGCGAGTACCAGACGAAAAAAAAAGGTACACGTCTGATAGGATACCTCCCAAATGTGCATAGTCAGAATTTGTGAAAAAAGTGAATACACTCTTTCAGCATTGATGCACCCGATTACCCCTTTACTAAATGCCGTATTCTCGAATTACGTCTGGTGGTTAAAATAGCACTTGAACGTTTATTTATACATCTGATCATAAAATACTCCCCATCAGGCTTTTTAACGTATTTGGCGCTTTAGTGTAACAATCGAAAGTCTATTTGAAGGTCAAGGCACGGGACCCTTTTGACTTCTGTTATGTAATGCACGTTTTAGGCCACGCCCATTCCATACTGTTTGATGCACAAATCAATTTCATGATTTGCAGCGAGACGGTTTTTTTCTCCTCAAAATATGCACAGTTGCAAATGCGAATGCAGGACATGAAAAAAAAAATCATGAAACGGATCATTGTAACCAAATAGCGAATTGTGTCTCGTAACACGGAAAGTTCATGATTTTGTAAAGTACAATGTGAGGTAACTAGGGTATGTGCATGGGAACAAGAAATTTATAATCATGCCATCAGATTTTTCAGATATATTAACTCAAAGGAGCAGTTACAAAACTTTCATAACTAATTATGCGACTTTTTCACCATTAGTGAACAACTACAGTTTAAAAATATTAACCCCCCCCCCCCAAAAAAAAAGGAAAAAAAAAGTTACCATGAAACTAAAAACAATTTATGCATTCGTACCTTTTGAAAAAAGCAGACTGGAATAATTCAGTAGGTATTCCTGGAATAGTGCTGACGCTATCAAAATAACATATCACGAATTATTTCAAATACATCCGGGATCTTAACAGTTTCTTTCAATAACAAAGGAAAATAGAAACCTTACAAGAAAGGTTACTTGTACATTCGACTAGTTAAACAATATTGTATCAATCAAGACATAAAAACTGTTCTTTGTTTTCAAAACATTACCCGTGGTTTTATAATTACAGATGTCACTTTTTCACTTAGTAACCAAAGCTTTTTATTGCATATAGTCAAGTATAGCTCAGTAATATTATTTTACGACATAAAAGTGATAAAAATGACATTTCAATTAGTCCGGTGTCCGCTTTTTTGCTATAAATTGATGGCGGTAGCTATTTTATAAAATGATCCAGTCTAAAAAGGAAAAAAGTCATAAAACCGCCACCCACTGTAATACGCGAACTCCATTTTTCAGCATCAATTTCCGAATAAGTTTGTTTAAAAGTAGTAAAATTCACGCCTCTAAAAGTGTAACTGTAGAATGAATATGCATGTTATAAAAATCTTAATGAAAATAGCAATCAATATTCATGTATGTAAATGAATAAATCAATGTACAGATATAAACAATCAATATTCATGTATGTAAATGAATATATCAAAGTACAGATATAGCAATGAATGTTAGTATTTATGTTTGTCGATGAATATATGAATGTACAGATATGACAATCAATATTCATGTATGTAAATGAATATATCAAAGTACAGATATAGCAATGAATGTTAAAGTATTCATGTTTGTCGATGAATATATTAATGTACAGATATGGCAAACAATATTCATGTATGTAAATGAATATATCAATGTACAATGTAAATGAGAATACATGTATCAATGTACAGATAAAACAATCAAGATTCATGTATGTAAATGAATATATCAGAGTACAGATATAGCAATGGATGTTAAAGTATTCAAAATATTAATGTACAGATATAACAATCAATATTCATGTATGGAAATGAGTGTATCAAAGTACAGATATATAACAATCAATATTCAAATATGTAAATGAGTGTATCAATGTACGAATAAAACAATCAATATTCATGTATGTCAATGAATATATCAGAGTACAGATATAGCAATGGATGTAAAAGTATTCAATATATTAATGTACAGATATGGCAATCAATATTCATGTATGTAAATCATTGTATAAATGTACAGATATAACAATCAATATTCAAATATGTAAATGAGTGTATCAATGTACGAATATAACAATCAATATTCATGTATGTAAATGAATATATCAATGTACAGATATAACAATCAATATTCATGTATGTAAATGAATGTATCAATGTACATATATAACAATCAATATTCAAATATGTAAATGTGTATCAATGTCGAATATAACAATTAAATTTCATTTGTCAATGAATACCTCATGTTACAGATATAACATCATATTCATATATTGATATAAAAAATAATATATGTACAGATCAAATTTCATATATTATGTGTATCATAGATGAAATCTATACAATATATTTTATCTATAGATTTGCAGCACTGAGGTTAATACTCGTTATTCAGAAGTATTACTCATCTATTAAAGTGTATTATGAGACTGAGTTTGACCAGTTAAATTACACAAATTTCACGATCAGATACAGGACGTGATGTTTGACCATCTTTAATATAACGTTTTAACATTATCTATATACTATTCATCTTGCATTATCTTATTAGTTAGATAAATTGTGCCGCTCACGACAACCATGCGTTTTCGACCAGCATGTCAACCAGTGCGCATCGCGATCTGAGAAGGATCATCTTCTATCGTTCTATACTTGTAATAGGTTTTAAGCGAACAGATGATCTGATCACTGCCGGATCGCAGGTGGTCTGGACCATGTGTCAACCATTATGTTGTTAGATCTGAGGTAATTATCTTGTTTGATCCAGACGCGAACGAAAAATCGACAAAGTACCTTGTCATTTTTTAAAGCTTTTAGATATGTGATCAAAATAATTACCTTTTACAGGGAATTGTATTTGATCCAAGGCTGAACACTACCGTGTCATTTTAAAAGCATATAAATATGTGGTCAAACTTGGTACAGTAACAGGTGTATGTTTGATTGCGATTTGAACAAAGAAATCTATACAGTATTATATTATTATAGAATAAAAATTGGTGTTCAAAGTTTCAAACTCATCCAAACTCAAGAGAATATTACAAGGCAGTTTGAAGTTTAAACGAAGCGAGCATCAACAAATCCAAACCAGTAAATAACCAGACGAAGTCCGAAATCAAACCATTTTAAAACAATCAAAAACTGCTTTAACATAGAAATGAACTAAATATCTAATATTTATCAAATAAAGCTTTAATGATTCTGTAAAATCACACATACAAAACAAATGTTTAAAGACTTTAAAGTAGAAAACTTAATTGCAACGATAATAAATCACATAAAAACCTTACCTGAAATGCATCTCGATTGCCACAAGTCTACTGTTAAACCCCTCTGTTAGATAATACTCCGCCAGACACGTATTGTGGAAAAAGGATAAATGCACGAAAAGGTTAGAAGTTTTCCGAATATACCAGCATGACAGCCGTACATTTAAACCTTGTGTTGACATTTCAATAAATATGTTATTATCAATACATTTTATTGCGACGCAGCGAAAATAAACAAAAAAGTTAACATTTAAAAATGACAGCAAATCCCTGCAAGAGACATGGCAGTGATTTGAATGATTAAATAATACGAGGGGCACGTGCAGTGTACATTATGTAAACATTTTCTATAAATAGCTAACACAAACAAGCAAACTGTCCACAAATTGTGTTACAACATCGAATAATATATTCACACACACACATAAACGTTTCACAAAAACCACTTTTAAAAATAAAGAACGTACTTGCGTACTTTTAAAGCACATCTATAATATGTGACACATTTCCAAGCGTCTTTTACTTGCTTTAAGCTACTTTCAAAGATGCTGTTGTGCTTTTTTTAATTTGACTAAATCCCCTATATGTCTTAACGAACGAAAAAACATCAACCTGTCTTTTTTTACCTCCCGAAAGACACGCAATTATGACAGTCAATGTTGTGTCATATATCCTGTACATGTAGTTGAACTATCATATTTCTGATCATTTCATAGCTTTTTTTTCTTTAGTTTTGTAACCGTCTTTCATATTTCAGAACTGCTTGTTTTCGCCACTGTCTCGTGGATAAGAAATCTTCATTTCGTCCATAAGTAACTTCCGATTGCGTCCTAAATAACACACATTGTGATTTGTTCTATATCTACTGACTTTTTTCATGTACACGAAGACTGTTTTTATACAAATTTTGCTTTTCTAAGTTAAGCCTCCAAATCGAGGAACGTTATGTCCAAACTTGACTTGTGTAGCCGGTGCTAGGGGGCGTGGATGGTAGCTTGAAATTACCACTAACGTCCATGAACAGGCTTGCCTTAATCAAACAAACCGAGCCTGCAACATTTTCAACTTTGCCGTTCTGGTCGTCCTTTAGGGATCACTTTTTTCTTTATTAAATCATTAATGAATCTCTCCTACGTATTCCGTTATAAGTTTGTATGTTTTGTGCGATTAAAGATTGATTTTGCAGTATTCATCATTATATTTCTACTGTGACTTACGCAATAAGAGGTATTTTTGCATACTTTGACCACTTAAGTTTGGTAATTTTGATTATAAGTGCTGATTACAATGTCTAAACTACTTTCTTTATTCATTTCACAATGTTTTACTCTTCAATACATTTAAAAAATGTTCATGAAAATTAGCATGAATCTTTTGGCATGCTGCTTTAATTTTGTTAAATCGTTGGGTTTCTAAGTGACTTTAGTCTCTGGTAATGTCTATGACTTTCGTGTTAGAGAAGATATACATGCACATGGATAAACGCTCTGTATGGAAACAACATCTTGAAATGCCTTTTGTGAGTTTAAACCACTTCCTCACATTAAGACTAGTCCCCATGAACACATTCATTTGAAAGTTGGGTCAACGTCATCTGTAATATGTTTATCATTATTGATCTTTCAGTTTTCCTCTTGAATTCTCGAGTAAATTGTATATATAAAGTGAATATACATGTAGTCTAGAAATACAATATCAGTACAGAAGACCTTTGGCAAATTGGGATTGTCCAGTCTGGCGCCATTTGTTGAAATTGTTCAAATCTTGAAACAAGAAAACAAGAAAAATGATATCACTCATATAACATTTTAGAGTAACCATAGTTTTTCTTCTTCCTTACTGGATCCTGACGTCATTACATGACGTCTTACACGTTGCCGATCACATGACAATGACGTTAATGATATCGGTCTTCTTTACCAGTTACTGTGTCCTCGGTTTCGTTTTAGGTTTTATCAAGGAAAGTGGGGACAAAGCTTAAGAATCCTATAGGCGCTATCTGTTTAATCCTGAAAATGACTACGTCACTCTTTAATCTCGCCGTTATCGTTGTGAAGCGTCGGCATAAATGAGGTTCCTCTGTAACTTTTTACTACATGTATCTATATTACTGCGGTCAAACACAACGACTCCGATCTGTCATCATACAATCAAAATCATACAAGCCGTACAACTTCACTGTCTTCCTTCGTCGGCGTTTGTCTCTGGACGTCCGCCATGTTTCCTCCACTGTGTCCGTCTGTACAGAAGCTTTTTGATACTGCCCGATGGCCAATCTGAAAGTCGCCGCGATTTTTCTACGCAGCGACTGACGGATAGGGCAGGGAGCAAAATAAAATATATCCATGATCCAAACATCTTTTGGTAACGCACATGGCATCAATATTTTTTATATGACATGCATATCTATGTCATGATGGAAATGCTTATTACATGATCCAAAATCGATAAAATTCGGGCATAACTTCTGACAAATAAAAAAAGTATGTATAACTTATAATACAGGATGTTTGCGCCTGTAGTCGCCTATTCGCTGAATTCTAAAAGGAAGTGAAGAAAAAAACACCCCAAAAAAAATGAAAAAATGAAAGCGATTGAGTGAAATACATAAACATTTTACTAGACAAGTTTTATGCCCATGAGAAAGTAAAATTTTCCACAATATTCATGAAATTTTAGTTGATCTAGAAATCAATATTAAATATTGAAATAATGTTAATATCCTATATAAGATCCTAAGCGACAGTATATAATTCACGTATCTCTAAGAAACTATTCTCATTTTATTTCTTCTATTAAATATCATGTTATTTCAAATAAATATATAGCTTAGCACTACACTTTAAGTCTTACTTACATAAATAATCCATATTTGAACAAATAAATTGCATACATTATGATAAACACGTGGCCAAGGGAGGTAAGCAAAATGGTAATGCAGGTAAGTATAAATTGTCTCCCTTAGAGTCACCATGATCAAACACCATAAAACAAATTGAACTTGGAAATCAGAGGTGTTTATTGTTCTCTGCATAGCAACATAAAATGTTTACCAGTGTTTACAATACTAACTTATATACATGACTAACATGTATATATATTTAACTATATATCTGTACTTTTCCTTGGTGTGGCAACCTAAGAGCACCCAATAAACAAAACATGTGTACTTTATTTACATATATTTCACTCAGCTTCATTAATTATATCATATTTTAATATTTTAAGTACAAAGGAACCAGTCTCTATTATTTATTCATAAGACGTACGTCAAAGTTTTAAACAAAGCTATTCTAAATTTCTCATAAATCGATTTTGTACCATTTGTTTAAATTATATACATCGGCATGATTTGAACTAAAATTGATCCGCTATTGGTAAAGAACAATTACATTAGTATATAGTGTTAAAAATATGGGGAAAACATGACAACATGTCATTTTCAGATGTCTGTATTTCTCATGGCTAATTTAATCCTAACAGCAGACAAAAGGGGGGTCTCTAACCTCCGAGATGACCGGTGTTTAACCTGCGGCACAGCCGAGTCATCTACGGTCACACAGTGAAACTACGTCATACAACACTGCAGTAGGTAACGCATGGCTGCAGGTTTGTTATGCAGACGATAACTTATTATCTAACAACTAAATAAATAAAATACGAACAAAATTAATGAAAGTTTAAAGTAATGTCACAAAACACGAGAAAGGGAAATTAATGACTTTCTTAATAATATAAGTCAAAGGTTAAACGCCTTGTTTATCAGCTTATCACACAGTTTTAACACTGTCTCATATATTTTCACTAATGAAGATACGAACAATGTATTCCAATATGAAGATGTATACTAGTATTCCTGTCGTCTGGTAGATAACAAGCATTGTAAGTAATGTACCAGACTACATGGATTTGCCTCCCTTGGAACAGATGATTACAGACATGTATATAAGTACATATATATATTGAACTCTACGCTGAACAGTGTATCGATTACATTATAAATCGAAATAATATAAATACATATGCTGATAGGTCTGGTCTTAAATGAACTTACAGTGACTTCAAGGTTAAGGTCAATGAATAAATCTACTTATCACGATCCAAATATTTGTCAACAGTTTAAATGTAAATGTATTAATACGAATGACGTAAATATTGTGAAAATGCGCAATACTAATATCCTGTTTTCAGTTCACAGGCAGACGACATTTAAATAATCTTAGGCTATAACTGTGAGATACATTAAAGTTTGAACTCAGTGTACATGTCTTTCTAGAGCCATCTAGAAGCCCAATGGTTCGTCTTAGTGTGCTAAAAAAACATTCAAAAAGGACACCACAAGTCCCACTTACATATACAATGATGTAATTCGGCGCTATCCTTAGCAACATACTTATTGTAAACATCGTCCGTACGACAAAAGTTCACGTGAAGCAGTTCGCTAAAACATATAGTAAATAAGTAGGTAGGTTTGAATAAATATAATTTACCTTGTTACATATTACGTAAATCAAGTTCTAGATAATAATCGAATAAACGAAAGTAGATCTATTCATTAATTTTTTAGGGCAACTTACGATAACTAACATTCCAAAGTTGATCAAAGTACGAACTTTATGTTGTGCTGCGCGGTTTAGTGCGCCAAATATAAGCCACGCATTCCTGTAAGTCAAATACCTTATGCGTCATGCTATGGTAGTTAAAACTAGTATAAAGTCATATTCAGTAACACACCAATGGCGTTTGTGGTTTTTAGAGGAATGACAACAATTTGTAGAATGCCCTGCACTGGTGATCAAATACACTCTGATTATTGTAATGACGATTTTTCATTGTCCCAATATATACTAATAGTTACGTAAGTTTACAGTCCTTTTAGCAGATCGACACCACCGTTATTGTATCATACCTTAATTTAGACGGTAACGAAATATCCACTGATAATATCCTCATAGTCATGTCCAGAATTAGCCTAGTCCTATAAACGAACTATTGCGTCAACTATATTTGATCACGATGTCATGACGTCAGCTTCCGAATTTAGAACAAAAATAATCGGGTAACAACTAAAAACAGGAACAGATTTTAAAGAAAATAAAAGATACACCCTCCGGTTTCTAAGTTACGCCCAAAGGTGCCTGTCCGGAGACAATGACAAGTTACCAGTGAATCCTTCCTGAATTCATGTAATGGACTCACCCTTGCTTTTGAATTAGGAACAATCCATTTTAAAAAATAGGGATTTCAGTTTTCAGTATGAAATACAAAAAAAAAAAAACTAAATGAGCTACCAGGTTAGTACAGTCTGGCCTTCCTCTCTATGCTTATCACTTCCTGTTACAGCAAGTTATTGGTTACATGTATTAAAAGAAAGAACATTAAAAACTAAAATGTACTTTAAATCATTACAATGAGTACCATTAAAAAGTACATAATAGGAAATGATTAATAAACGTACCCTTTATGACACATCCCACTTTAAACGTACAACTCCCACGTCGTTATTTAAAAATATTTTCCCGTCCAGCCCAAGTTTCTACACGTTCTATGATCCTCGTAAAATGCATAACTCCCAAATAAAAGTGAACGTTATTAAACAAAAGAAGAGTAAGTTTTCTAACAGACAATACTTTCTGTTTCATTTCTAGTATATTCCGTAGGACACTATCATAATCTAAAATAATGTCTGTTAATATATATATCTAGATATAAAATTCTAAACTGATACTCACATACTAAAAAGAATCAAAAGTTTTAATTCATTTAATTCCATTTGTCAACAATTTCGAATAAAATAAAAGAATAAAAACTTTTAAATACAATCCAGTCTGAGCAGTTCAGACCACGTTTTACGTATGAAATATTCGCCTTGACACTGCGTGTGAGAATTTATGAACCGTATCTGTATCAGCCAATCACAGCCAAGCTTACTTTATCAATGAACATGTTATACCAGTCGATATTTTCCCACCGCGTGACTGTTCATTCATTAGTAATGTTCCGCACAAAAGTACTGGTTCACCGTGAGTAATGCTTAAATCAATTGATAATTTTCTGTCTTCAACCATTTCATTCCTTTTTCACTATGTTTCTGATGCTGTGATTACGCGAGAATACCGTTTTAAATAACGTTGGTTCAAACCAGTGATTATTTACAATTATTTACAATATTTTTCCAATACTGAAGGAGCGTCGATTTTAATGTCAACGTTTTGCTTTTATTTATTTATAAATGTACTATATGGCGAGCAAAATTTAATGTATTTCACAACAGTTGTTTGCCTAAGTCGCCCCTTACTGTCATGATAAAGTACAACGTGATGTGATTTTTTATCGTGGGTGTTATCTGTTTAATAATAAAACAGTACTTGTATATTATAGTACAAGAAACTATTTGAACTATTTCAAACTGGGCATTGGGCGTTAAATATCACGTTGACAGTACACTAGTCATAAAGTATGTAGGCATTTGGAAACACCTTAACTGCAAAATATTGTTATATATCTTACAATAATAAAATACTTCATTTTTGGGGGTGGGGATGGATGGTTGGGGGGGGGGGGGCTTGACCCTATCCTTATTCGATATAATAATATATTGGGATGTTTTTGTTCTGTAGTATATTTGTATCTTATTATATAAAAATTACCAAACTAAAGTAATGTAATTGAAAGAAAAATGTCCTTAATATTCTGGCGCGCCGGATGATCCTGGTCTGAACTGGATGCATGAGTAGAATCCGTCGCCGCCAGGAGGTCAAGGGTTAAAACAATTCTCATTGTTGTCCAGGAGTATTGACAATTTTGCGAGCTGAACAGTTACGGAAATGACGAAATTTGACGGAAAAAATATTGAATTCATCATTTTCTGGCACATAAAGGTTGAAATGTTTATCACACGATGTCACATGTCAGGTAATGTAACCAACCAACACCAGGGCATACGTTCGCCTAAATAGAGAAAATAAGAATCCCAAAATTGAAAATGTTGCAAGCTCGGTTTGATTGAGCATGTTCATGGAAAAAACTCGTTTATTTAAAATAATATCTCATGTAAAGGCCAGAAATATTATAAAATATATAAATCACTTTTAAGTACATTCCGTGGACTAATCAGTGATGCCATATGGAGAAGCATGGTCATGACCATACAGGAGCTCAAACCCACGTCCTTAGAGTTAAGCGGCAGATTAAAAACATAATTTATTTTAAGTTTCAAAAAGCATGCTGAGTTGTTTTTCAGATTTTAAATTCATTCATTTATTTTTGTTAACACGATGTTAACATGTTGTCATCTCCAGCACGCCGTCTCAGAATTGTCTCCTTATTTGTATTTTTGTTAGTAAGTACAAAATGTCATTGACCATCAGAAAACATTTGTCAACAATGTGCATGTACCTGATTAATTGTGTACGTGTTAAAGTGAGACGTAAAACTTTATTGAAAACAAGGTTGTTGATGAAAACAATACTTTTCGGGAAATTTTGCCAAGAAAACAGCGCTCGACTTAAATATAATTATAATGTATGCTTGAAATACATAAATAACTACAAAAGTATTTTATTTCAATTGTTTTACATTTATGGGTTGATTTCATACATTTTTCTCAACATATAATCTTTTCAAGGCCTGAGAAGCGTTAAATAATTCTTAGTTCTTATTGATTAATCTCAGCTTTGAATTTACGGCGAATTAGCACAAATTTATATTCATCAAAATGTATCAATTAGTGTTAAAGGCATGAAGAAATGCAGAAAATACCACGAATTTGAATGTGCAAAGACAAGAACGGATGTAAAAGATATAAATAAGATGACTTGAAAATGCATTTGGCGAGTGTAAAATACTTTTATGTGTATAAATTTTATCACTAAAAGTAAATAACGCAAGGCTAAAAGTTGAAACACATTTGGCAAATGGAAAAAAAGGTATTTCATTTTCGGAAGTAAAATGACAAAAGCTCATATTAATGGCATTTATGAATGGAATAAAAACATAAGCAGCGTTTTTTCGTCTTGCTTGAATATTGTTGTTCCTGATGTTTGAGTTGTGGTGTCCTTAACAAAAAGGAACAACAACAGAAAACAACAAAAAAGCAAAAAAAAAAGGCATAATAATAATAATAATAGTAATAATAATAATAATAATAATAATAATAATAATAATAATAAAAACAAAATTCGTAAAATGTAAATCTAAGCATAATATCGACTTACAACTGTTTTAATTGTACTGAAGAAACCAAAGCCATCTTCAGTTTTAAAGCAGACTCCTATAACTCCTTTTCTGCAGATATATACTTGATAATGGAGCAAATAAATAAACAAAAAGAATACATGACGATACAAATTTTCTAGGAATTATGTTAGGTCATAAACTCGTACTGTCTTATTAACTGCTGCACGGTTCCGGGTGAGCCCAGCAATTTCAAGAAAATCAAAGTTGAGAAAAATATACTAGGATTTTAAGAAAAAAAATAAATAAAAGGTTCAAAATTCATGTTATGTGTGATTACTAACTGATTTTGAAACCATATTTCTACTTTTGTGTAACGAGGTACGGTGTGTTTCTACATCTTTTAACCCCTTGTTCGTATTTTACGCGGAGTGTTAGTGCCGTTTGCAATATGTAATTTACTTTCTATGTTCACTTCATAACATTTTACATTCAAATACAGTTGTTGTTTTTTTATGAAAATTAGCGTGAAACTGGGGACATTGCTTTATAAAGAATTTCCATTGCCAGGGTCAATTTATAAATTTCTTGTGACTGTTTATTGGCAAACATAATCTGCGTGTTTGAACTAACAAACATTTTGTATATTGTAATGAATAAAGGTTGACTAATCATTATTTCCAATACTGCATCGATCATTTAATGTATTAATCATAGTGGACTCATAGATGTGTCATTTGGCGGTATATACTGGAGAAATAAGTTTTGTTTATAACGATTCTGTGAGAGAACTGTCATGTGGAAAAAAACAACTCATCAACTTTATTGCGTAGTACTATGGTAATGCGATTTAAGTTTGTACTGTCAACAGTATAAGATTCATGTGGTAAAGTTTATCATTAGTTGAAATAATAATGTGTATGCAGCACACAAATTATACAGTCGCCCTCTTAAATTTATATATGATTATAATATACCATTTTCCCAAATATCCTTAGCATTCAAAGACGATATTTTGTCTAGTTCTGAGACACAAATGTAACAACGACGTAGTTCCTTTTGAACGAGAAAAATGAAACTTTATGGTCTTAAAAATCAATAGAAAATAGAAAAAAAACTTTCCAGCGTTAATTATGATATTACCAAATTAAGAAACAAGATATTTTAGAATAAATGTCTTGAAAATATTGATAATAATGACCGTAGAACATTGGCTGACTTTGATTGCGTGACTAACAGGTTTCAATTCTGAGATAACAATAGTATGGCAGACAATAACAGGTCGATATTGGAAAACTAAACTTATTACGATGTTGACCGCATTTGGAACTTACTGCGCACTTTCCCGCTATAAACATGTTCGCTGCCATCTGTTCACCGCCTGAAAGAAAAAAAGGGAGAGTACTAATGACGTAAGCATAATAAACAAATTACCAAGAACAGTGAAAGATTGCATAAAAACTAGACATAAAAGTCATTGTAATAGAAAGCACTAGTCTCCTCAATTTTTACGTGCACATCATATTATCACGTGCTCAACAATAGAGTGACATTTTGAGTGCTTTTCTTCTTAAGACATTTATTGTTGTTCGGGACACAAATCAAGAAATATTTTAACCATGATATTTGCCTGAAAGGTATTGGTGGTGAATGCTTTAGTTTTACTAAACAATGCACTCTTATGAATCATATAAAGATATTTTATCATTGAGTCAAATTAATTACATGTAGTTTCGACTTCTTTGTAATTATTGATATCAAAACTCAATGTTAAATGTCAATGTTTACCAGTTAAAGGTCAAGATTCCTTATGCATTGTATCTTCTAAAATGTGTTTGTATATGCCCCTTTTTTGAACGATCTAATTTCGTTTAGAGTAATACAATTTGCAATATGAACACTGTCCTCGTACATATGTTTGACTGGTTTATATTTTCTTTAATACTTGTATTTAAAACGCATCCAACTGGCTGACAAAAACTTCGACGAACAGAAATATCTGCAGACGGTGCGGGGGGGGGGCTTCTTCTTCCAGTTTGCTCTTGCGTGTTTTTCACCACGTATTTATATCATAAGGGAACATTTTTGTTATGTTAGTGTATACCAACTGATAAATGGGAACATACATATTTCTATAAATTATCATTTTATTGTAAGTGATACACTTGTGACGTTAATATTCAAATTGTAGTTATATTTAAAAATATAACAATTCACGCCGTAAAAAGGCGCCCGTAAAGCACATCTCACGCATAATAGATAATAAAATTGTTTTGATTTCATAATTTATCGCAGTAAATAATTTGAAGTACGCACAGCATCTGTACAAAATAAAACAGAAATATACCGATTAAAGCTTATAGATTTGTAATAAACAAGATTTTACCAAAATAACAATAACAACACCAACAACAACATCAGCTAATACACCTACACCGCCCAATGTACAAATACTATAAGTCGTCTGCAAATAAAAAAGGAATGTCTAGCAGACGACACACAGCGATGCATTAAATCGCAGAAGTTCTGTCATACTCGAAGGATTTACTTCCCGCCAGATAAATGACATAGTGTTTTATCATTATTGTTATTATTCATAACTATATACAAACGTAGCGTAGGTGTGCAATTCTATATAATTGAAATTATTGTCTATCTAAATAACGGTGGTAAACGACTTCAAACTCATGCACTCTATACTGAGTGAAATTGTTTGTCAACGTGATATTGTTATTGATCACAAAATATCAAATCATGTTTGTGAACTCTCCATTACATCACTACCTACTCGTAAAATTAAATCTGATTTTCTGTCACATATGGATAGGTACATAATATTCTAGTGAAATGTAACCGCAGCTTATTGCACACCTTTCTAAGTGAAGTCTCTCAAACAAGAACATCACTAGCTACTCCTTGATTAATAGTAAATAAAGATAGAATGAAAAAGTACATAATTATTCAAAATGAACAGAACGTTACTCGATGATATGTACAATATTTCCAGGTAACCCATATGGGATATATTTCTAAAGAACAGTGTTAGTCATCTTATTTTGGAAGATAGAAAGCTGCTTTTCTATTCCAAAGATTATTAGATGGTTCTTGATCATTCAAGGATAAATATAACGTATCTACACATAAGCTGGTGAAAGGAATTGAATCAATGAAATGTAAACCGAAAGTGAGACTATAGATCACGATAATTCAGGCCTGTAGACAAGAGTCGTTGACGTCGAAGAATAATTTTTCTGTAAACCTTATTTTGAAACCTATGAGCAAAAAATATGAAAAACAAGATCAACAAGGAAAGGCGACGTTCAATGAACGCAACCCCTACTATCAAATTTCCAAACTTTCATGAATATCTTAATAGAAAAAAAACAGAACCCTTAAACGCAATGAAAGAAAATGTAACTACACAAAAATGAAAATAGGCTCGGTTTTTATAGAGCCTGTTCAGTGGTAAATGGCAGCTATTGTCCACGCCTCCTAGCACCCGCACAAACAATATACAACATTTATCATCTATCTAAAGACACATTTCTTTACCAAAATGTTTCTAAATAAAAGGAAAAAGGGTCCTCTGTTTCAAGCACTAGCTGTCATCGTGTCAAATAAAATGTTCACCGATTTCTCTGCGAAAGACAGACACAGGATAAAAAAATATGCTGTGAAAATAATATTACTATTAAAAAAAGTAAAGTTAATGCGCATCTATATTGAGTCACGTGATACATACATATCAACGATGAGTCAACTACCGAGTTTGCTTATATACACTCATATTAAATAGATACAAATTTTTACACTCCAAATCATCTGCAGCATTTCTTCCTGTGCGTCGATTTGCTTTGCAATATTATAATATCGGGAATCAGAGTCAATCAAGAAATTATTACTCTGTGAAGGCTATAGCGGACATATTACCCACTAAATCGATATGTCCTACTATAACATTACTGGTAGACTCATACCTAACTGGTTACTAAGAGAGTGTGATTCAGATTCAATGCTGAGTCAACATACATACTATCTGTTTGCGGTTTCCTGAGCTATTCGAACAATGAACATACCACCGTAAGTAGTGAATTAACAGCCTTACAAATAGACCACATGTATAAACTATAATACCATGAACCGAAAAACAAAATAACAGAAAATGATGGAGAAGAAGTTCTAGACATATAATATATGTATATGCAACAATAATGAATTTTCCAACTTTCCATATTACATCTTACAATAAAAAGCTACTTTATACGAGTGAAAATTTTATGCGTGGTTTGTGTTCATCATATATGTACATAAAAAAAGTCGAAATGCGTTTTAGTGTATAAAGAAATAAATTTAATTTGATTGTATAGGATGCTATAATCGTATGGATACACTCCCGAAGTGTATTTTGAAGGAGCGTGGTTCTTTGTATGGGCTTATAACAAAAAAAGGGGCAACGGTGGTTTACCTTAGATTCATCCTCAATTTGGAGTTGTGTTGGCGTGGAAACCACATGTTGCCCCCACGAAGCCACATTCCACCTAAACATTGCGACGTATCTGTGTACATGTTTGCATAATCTCGTCGAACTAAGTATCTATATATGTATGGGGCTGGTTTAACATGACTAATTTAATAATTTTAACTATTTAACTTCGTTTACAAAATTAATCTTTTGTTGATCAAATAAATATATTCGTTTTTATGTAATGTTAAAGTCCTAAGCAGACTTAAAAAACTCAGTTATGTGAAAGTTCCTACCCAGGCATTTCATTATATTAAAATAAAACGAAATATGTGAATATTCTAATATTTCCAGAGCCTCTAGTTGATTAAAAAAACTTAAAATGAACAATATGTTTTAAGACAGGATAAAAACAAACAGTGACTTATGAATGAAAAAGTTGCAATAGAAAATCCTTCATTTTAATAGATAAAAAAATCGTCTAAAAGAGAAACAATTGATACTTTCAAATATTATGAATTTACAAATAGAATATTATATAGATTAATGTACGAATTCGACCATTTCTCTGTTGTAAAAAAAGACAGAGAAGCAATAAACTTAGACAAACTTGAACTATGTATTGGAGTATATCAAATTTACCAACCCATCAACAATGTCAATCAGAATCACATTCAAAGTATGCTTGAATTTTAAGACATATCAAACATCTCTTATCGCTTTATTTGTTATAAATAAAGATCCAAATACAAAACCCATTGACATATCTTATTCAATAGACAATGGGAATTTCATAGAAATACTTGTTTTTCATTTGAAAAGCATTTATCTCATCTTATCTTATCTTATCTTATCAATTTCCGTCTAATCAATGTACACAAAACAACAACAACAACAACAACAACAACAAAAACAATTCATCAAAATAGACATAAACATGCAATTTGTTCATATCGTGGTCGCATATCAAGAAATTGATATAGTGTGATACGCCGTCGTTTTTGTTTGATTTTAAAGAAACTGAGACATCAAACACCAAAATGTCATTGTATCAGGTCCTTTTGCTCACAACTTTTGGATATTTAATTTGGATGTTTGTTTGTATATAAATGTACACGTGAGAGATTAACGTTTGCTATACTATACTAGTATACTGTCCGTGAATATCCTTCCATTTAACCGAAAATCATGCCATATAACTAAAATCATATTATAACAGTCATTCTACGTGCAATTCTGGATTTTGTCCTATTTTCGCTTCCATTATTATGGTTGTAATAAAAAAGAATGCAGCAAAACTTATGTAAGCACTACATTTATTTATTCATGTATTTGCGTTGTGATTCTATACACTTTCAATAGTGCTTGAAGAAAACAACAACAATTCTTTTATATCTTATACTCGTATGTCAGCAACGTGATTTTATACACTTTAAATATATCTTTAAATTTAAAATTATACATTCATAAAATATTTACTCTTGCGAATATGTTCAGTCATCTTAAAACATAAAATAAATTACATCCGGCTAATTCAAATTACTGTGTATCTTGCATAATATATATCAAACATTAAATTCAGAAAATAAAATAAATATGATTACATAAGCATAATAAATTATGACGATTTTAGAATTATGTCATGCTAGGTAACACTAAAATAAAGCTGTTTTTAATGTTTATATTTTTAAAATAGAAGAATAGAAAAGCTGACTTGTGCACCAGTTATGCGAAAATGTGTACTAAATGCATTAAAGATGATGATGTTTCTGCTCAACCCTTGAAATATGCTTAAGTTTTATATCAGCACAATTTAGAAATGATTAATAAAATGTTGATGTAAATAACGTGGTGATTCAAACGCAAATATGCAAAACAACATTACATTGTTATATTTGTTATAAAACATGACATGAAAAAGGAGCTTGTATTATTTAAAGTACTATTTACTAATTTGAACTGCAATATGAATACATTGTATATATACAATAATAATAATATGAAAATGTTAGCGGTTGAATTTAGTGCGTAGTAATTTTCAAGTAAAGCTTACAACAATATTGCCTATAAATTACCAGTGCATATCAATGAATTTATTTTATAGTATATATTTACCCCAGTAGTTTTCAGCAGAATCTAACGATGTATACAGTTTTATTTTATTTTTCATTATTATTTTACGAGGATTAAAATAATTACCAACAATCGTTTTGCACCAGATATATATCTTTTATAAACAAGTAAAGTTTGCACTTGCAGATACATTCTGCACAAAGATTGTGAAACGAACTGACTTTTATCTATCCCCTTTGCGCACTCTGAAAAAAAGAATTAAAATGCCATAACGCAATAATTTATTTATAGCATTTTGTTGCTTCCATTATACAATTAACACCAAATAAATCTTTATAGTTATGCACTTCAGTACAGAGGTATGCTATATGTTTATTATATACGCAGTAAGTCTTTGATATAACAAAAACACATTTGCTTTGTTTGTACATTGCATGTTTGTAAATAATGTGTTTATGTTTTGAATTATTACTACATTGCATGTATAGTTGCCTTGAAAAAAACAGTATATCAAAAGCACCCAGCGGAAATTTCTTTTGAAATTTTAAGTTTAATAATATACTCTGTACATGAAATAATCTTTATTAGAACTTTCCATGTCTGTTAAAAAAATATAAGTGAAATAGACTTTGTACATGAAGTAATCTTTGTCCACAGCATTATAAATTATAACTTTTATGTACTGGCGTGTACACCAATCATGGACTTCAGTTTATATGAGTGAACGATGAATAATCTGAGAAAATGTCATTATATAAATTATAAAAGCTTCTTATACAGGTCTTCGACATGACTTTGTGTTATTATAACGTTATATATCAGTTACATTATTGTGTTTACACGAGATATGTCCACACATAAATTAATGTGTAGAAATATTTCCACACAAAAATTAATATAATAATAACAACTTGTAACTATATTAAAGGGATATAATTTTTTATTTTTTTTTTAAATAATAAATGTATTATATGTTGTTAAAGTTTCATTGACTTGTGAAGGAGAAGAATTTAGTTAGATTTTGGGTTAGAAATTGTGTTATACGATTCAATATTGTAAAAAAAAGAGTTGTTTCTTTCCGCTAACTTTGGTCTTTGCTCTGCATTTTTCTTTTTATTGGAAACGTTTCTGGAATTTTCAGGAAAGAGATTGGAATTTTGACCAGCTCATAAACCTAATAATACGCATCTAATATGTTTAGAAAACAACAGAAATATTATATACAACAGATTTCACTAACATTCCAGACATTAAGATACTTATGACTTTACATCTAATTGTAATAAAATAGAGAAAAACAGAATCCCTAAAGAAAGCTTAACACGGCATAAGGCTCGGTTTGATTGAGCCTGTTTATGAATGGTACTGGAAAGTGGAAGTTACCGTCCACGCCCCCAGCACCGACTTGGGCAGAATTCAACATTTAAACACGAAAATGGTGAAATTTTGAATTTGGAAACATCTGCAGATGTGTTCAGACGGTGGTTATCAAACCTTGGGAACAAAATACATGTTTACAAAAAGTTGATTTGTAATCAAAACACGCAAACAAACAAACTAACTAAATGTAACAAGCAAAACCCTGACACAACAACAATACGAACTTTAGACTAAAACACGACGCAGTTTTGGAATCATTGTAGGGGTTTTCAAAAAGTTGTGTAACTTGTTTTCATCAACTATTGTCATAATTAATGTCAATTATTGTCTGAAAACCCCCACATAAACAGGCAAAGGTTCATTTGGCCAAGGTCTATAGCGTTTTAACATTATAATTATACAAATTATTGGAGAAAATGAGTTTACACCACGCTCAGTTTATAGACAGGGTGTATTTTTTTATTATATTACTTGGAATACTATCTGCTACAAACAATTTTAACATGAAAATTTAAACGCAACATGTCTCGTGTCGAACTCTAATTTTATAAGACTTTTTTTATTCTCATTTTTTGTCATTTTGAATGTCGCAAATGCTCTGTTTGTATGATACTATTTAACAAAAAATCATACTTGCTTTCGTGATTATTCTAATGATTATGTATTATTTTTATCATTTTTATTACTAATAGTTTTATGATTGATATTATTATGATGATGTTGTTATTGTTGCTGTATTGTAACGCTATAATTTCCATTTCCTTTGGTTATACACTACTTATTTGTGCAATAATATGTCTGTGTTTTCAAAAACAACACTTGAAGCGACGTAATTGCGTGCCTTTTTCAATATAAATAAGAACATTTCTTGAAGGTTTTGTTATTATCAAAAACAAAACATGCAAACATATACTTGAACTTATAATAAGTACATGTTTTTGATTGTTTTTTTTTTGTGTTTTTTTTTTGTAAACTGTTTGCAATATAAATGCCACTCACCAAATTCCCTATGAACAAGAACATACTGAAAAATTTCTGAGGTAACCCGTGGTTAAATGACAATGTGTTTATTCATAAAATAAGGCCTCTAGTCCAAAATACAATCAGGCTTTCAATTTAACACAAAGTTAAATTATTTTCAGATCATTCACATTTCCTTTAAATATATAATGTGGTATATCAAGTGTTTTATTTCCATCTTTCTATTAAATCAATGAAATAAAAAATAAAACAATTGTATCATTCTAAAGTAAACATGCTTTACTAAAGTTGTAAATGATCAAAATCCAAAATAAATCTAATTTATTTAAATGTAAATAAAAGTAAATGATCTATATATAATCGTTGGACTGAGTTTATCAAATATGTTAAATTGATTAAAAGTTCATTCTAAGGTCCAAGACAAGCCTAAATGTGCAAAAGTAGTTCAAGGAGAGGTCTGTATTTCATGTAATTTTGTTTTGATGCTGATGCCATTCTAAATAAACATTGTGTTAGTTGTTAAAACTTTGATTGTCTTTTGTTGTTTATGTATTAATTCTCAACGGATTTTATTGGGTTATTGTAACCTATTTATTTAGAATTTCTTGATCGCAAATCATGTAATAAATGAACGAATTTCTTGGTCGCAAATCATGTAATAAATGATCGAAATAAAAATATAAAAGTCTACTAATCTTTAGATTAACTTAGCAAAAACATATCGACGGTCTTATATTTGAATTTTTGTGAATTACAAATATACGCAATATGGTATGGGGTGTATTATGTTTTGTGAACGAAATTGTTATCTATTTAATCATGTTAACATGAATGTGTCAGTACATGTTAAAACCACAAAAATTTTGTAAAAATACATGGGATTGTGACCATTAAAATGCTTATAACAAGCGCATATAATATTAACGGTTTGATGTATAATTTTCCTTTATGTTATATGGAATATCATATCATAATTATACAAATACGAATGAAACATAAAATGATATTAAGACTTTATACAAACATGCGTTCTTTTTTTAAAGTTAAAGTTAAAGTTAGTCATTTAAAAAGCTTATGCCACTTGGACTTTATTTGTCACAGAACAAATATAGGACAAAGAAAAATAATCATTTAAGCAATAACACGTGTTAAATAACAATATACGTGAACAAGTTTAATGATGGTGATGGTGTTGTTTTCTGAAATAAACCTTAATTATTCCCGCACAATAACAACATTTTTGCATGATTTGGTTTATTTTTATCAGTTTATCTCTTAAAAAATGTAAACTTATTTTTCTAAACTCAACACTTTTAAAAAATAAAGAGAGAACTTTAGTGAACAGGTCCATTTGTAATTCAGTTATAATAGATATTATTGTGAAGATACTGTGTATATAATGTTAAAATTTGTTCAATATGTTATTTTTCTATATTTGTTTACCAGGTAGAAATTAATATCCAAATAAAATTGCTTTTAAAGGCGTTGGGTGGAACTTCAAATTTGATATTTACTATCATATTTTTGTAGAATAAAACGATTCGAATTGAAACTTTGTAAATCAATGTGTGAACGTACACAGTACACTAAATTCATCTTGTTTATACCAATGTCCCAGGTTATAATATATCCAAGAAAACATCGATATTTATTGTTATTTATTTCACTTTCTGATAAAATACTGTGACTTATATTCGATCAGAAAGTGTCATTTTGTAAAATATACGACACGATTTTATAATTTCATGAACATTGCTATAGCACCAACATAAATTGTGCCTATCCAAAAGTAAAATCAGTTTCATCAGAAAAGAAAAAAGAAATAACAGGGAGGAATAGAATAATAGGGAGAAAAGGAATAATTAGTTACATAATATATGATATTTTACTCACTAGTTAAAGACTGGACTGCTTTTTCCCGCTTATAAAATCCATCATCTTAATGTATTTATCCTTTTACACAAACAACTGATCATGTTGACGGAAACGAGATGTCCCTAACGCACACCGTTCTACAAAATAATGTAAAGCATGTTGAAGACCTCGGAATTCAGTCAGGGTTTCTTCAAATTGTTAGCGCTAAAAAACTACTTATTTTTTACTTTGCAATAACATCGACATTAAGAATTTTGTAAAAATAGTAAAAAATCGAGATCTATCAATATTATATTGCAGGTGCGGACAAAGGAAAAAGAAAAAGGTACTACGCAATAACACATTCCTAAACCACAGTCAAGTCACAAAGGGACTCGTTTTGGTTTGCGGTTTTTAAAATATTTCGTAAACATCAGCACATTTTCGCGGGCTTTTTCTTTTCATTGAAAACTTTAGAAGAATTATATCGGTTAAAATAATACTGACATGTTAGTGCTTCTGTATGTATACATAGTAGCGGTTATTCAACATCCACCGTTATATATCATATTTACTCTTTACATATATTGTGAATTAAAATAGATAGGTAGATTTGTCGGAAGCTTATACATATATAAAATATATAAATATATGTGTATGAAAAAAGGCTAATCTATTGACTGATTTACCTGTAGAAAAATATAAGTGTACGTGTACGAAAACATTTATTTTGCAGAATCAATGTACCTTTTAAACATTACATTGAGCGATTTCGCCTGCAGATAATATTCTATTTGCTCATTGATCTAGTTTAAAAAGATTGTCAATTAACAAGTATCATTGGCCCTCCCAAAAGAGTCCTACACACTTTAAATATAGAACAATCTCTTGCGGCTGGGATTTAAATTTTGTCTTTTAAATTCTTTATAACAAGAGGAAAAATAGTCTATTTATCAAATGTTTCATATTTTAATTTCAATTCAAGTTTAATGGCATGTAAACAGTTTACATGTTCATCGCCAAGTGTTATGATTAGCAGCTTATATTTAACATTAACATTGTATAAACGAGTACATTTATTAATTTTGTTTATACATTCATGTACAAAACAGTGCATAATACAATGTAATTACAGCAAAGTAATAGAAGATAACTTTAACAATGTTTTAAATATAGAAAAAATACTTGTTTAAAAAAATGGCAATCTTTAACTATAATTTGGATCCGTTTGATATTTATGTATCTATGCCTAAATCAGCCACGCATTTTAGTGAAATAAGGATCACAACAAATATGAAAATTAATGTTCATTATACATGTATAAAATGTCGGCCAAAATATGATAACAAACACATGTACATGATCGTTGGTGTCGCCCTGTTATATAACCAAACTATTATAATATGTTTATGCTCGTTCACACCAAATTTTCAAATATCCTTTGCATCTTAAAATGATTTGGACTTTTATTATTGTTCTAACATTTCTTTTTAACTAATTAATATTGTTTTTGTTCTTAAAATTAAATATTTTAAACCGGTGATAGGGTGAGCACAATTCGTTTTAGTCAAACCACTTTGCAAAATAAACATACGGTGGATCTCGGTGTTGTAGAATTTTTCTAAAACATCAATGAAATATTTTGTATAAAGCAACTTTGTATAAAGGATGAAATCACCTTTGTTAAGTTTGTGTCATGCAGTTATCCGATTTTAGTTCAAATTATTTCAACTAAAATAGACTATGACGTACTAACGTATATAAAATATCTGTAAAAACACAAAGAAAATTCTTTAAATTGAACTTTTATATCATTAATCATATCTGTGGTTTTTACTTCTATTATGTGTTTCGATAAACATTTCTTTATAAGCCAGTATGTACACAAAATAAATGTGACAAAGGAATTTATCATGCCAAAAGCTACCGATATAAAATACCATTGCATTATTTTTTAACAAAGAATTAGAATAACACATAAAAATATTCAAATAATTTCTAAAGTATATTGCTTTTGTGAATGATTCATTGACAAAGAAAACAAAACCGTGCTGTAAAACATATAGAGAAGATGCTTTAATCATAAAATTTGTATGAATATGATAAATTAACATATTGTGTTATCAAAGCATTTGGATAAAAGTATTTTGTATTTTGACTTTGTGCTCATATTTCTAATGTAATACAAATATTGCATCTTATCCCATGGCAATATCGGGGATGCCATGGCAAAAAGTACTTAAAGCCAAATTAAATGGCTAGGGGAAATTTGTGTTTATGATTATCAATAAAATTTACTTATATTTGTATTAGTCAACATTGTTTTGTTTATTTTTATTATTATTATTATTATTATTATTATTATTATTATTATTATTATTATTATTATTATTATTATTATTATTATTATTATTATTATTATTATTATTATTATTATATTATTATATGAATATGTATTTCTCTGTACTAGTAAATTGTTCTGTATTGTTCTGAATTACCATAAGTTACATATATACTCGTATACTATAATTATTAGGTTTAAAACTCATATCGTATGTTAAAGATATACTATGCTCAAATTTGATATCAGAAAATATTGAAAATTGCTACACAGTCTCTTTGTAAATATGAAATAAACATGTTTTGACTTCACACAATGTTATGTTTAAAACTCTACACACATAGGTCGTCACAATATGTATATATATTGTGTCGTTAAAAAAAACTGGCAGTTTTTAAAGAAAAGACCAACTTTACATGGCCTGTATTAGAGAACGTGACTTTCAATATAGTTTATTATTCAATTTTATTTAAATTAAACATATTTGTAAGAATTTCATAGGTTTTAATAAATTTCTTCGATTAAAATATTTTACTCAAAGATGAGCATAGTATATCTTTAAATGATATAGTTATACTTATAAACATTTGTACACATAGTTTGATTGTAACAATCGGTAAAGAAATTATATTTATCAATAGCTGGTAGTGTCTTATTTAGAACTTAGGGTAATGAAGCGTACTCGAGATAACAAAGAAGGTCAAAATGAATGTCATTCTAACTTACAAGGTTAAAAGGAATGATATTTTTATACAGAAGGTGACTTATATGTTATTCAAACCTTCCCATTCTAAATATCTTATGTGGACGTGTCCAGATTTTAATATGGACAAAACCATTCATCAATTATAGGTAATTTTTCAAAAATGATAATTGACTGAATAGTGAACGGTGCAGACGAAGATCAGGCGGCCGGTTGTGCCGGTTGTTCGTCTGCTTTGGTCTCATGGGTATATACAATTATCCCGAATACATGTTTTATCAATGTTCCATTTTGTAACCATTTGGAAATGGGCATATAAAAGGAAGTTCATAAATGAATAGTATAAAAAGTTAAGTTACCAAAATTTTTGATAAAGACACATCTGTTTTATTGTAAGGAAAGTTTGGTGGAGTGTCACTTTGTCACTTTTCACGGAAAAAAGGATATGGAGTATGGTCTCCTATTCTAATATTATATCGAGGGGTTCCCTACAGCAACTTATTCACAAGAATATCATTTTATATTTCTTATTTACAAAAGAAAACTAATGACAAATTTGTATTGTACAGTTATATATTAGTAGGTTAATGTAGCCCTACATATATTTCTACGACTATAATTGACTTGTACGGTATAATATTTTTGATCTACCACATACACATTTTAATAGACTTATAATCACCACGCCCTGCATGGTGATAATATCAATAGTCATTCTATTAAAAAAGAACAAATATATATAGAATCTATAATAATGGATAAAAATTTTCATTTACAATAAATATTAAAAATGTTTGTGTCACTGCCTAATCTTGATACAAACGTGTTAAGTGCTTCCTGGTGAAGTGTCCAATCGTCGTCATAGATTATAAATGACGTCATCAGGAAGTGTTTCAAGTGATCACGTGACACAGTACGTGGAATAGTATACGGATATTTTTAATCAACATTCACCCGAGCTGTATTCGTCTCTTACCTCATTTTTTCAATGATCGTGATGGAAATATTTGTATCTAGTCATTGTAATATAATATCGCACGATTAACAAGTACCCGTGTTTCAGGATACAGGATTTTCCGTTTATTTTTTGAAATATACTTTTTTTCCTGTAACAAATTAATAGAAAAAATCATGCTGAAAAGATCTGACAAAACAAAAAGATCGACAAACATCTCTTTGCAAGAATCTAACAAACGGAGAATATTACAAGTATTTTTAATTCAATTAATGCATATCTAATATCTGAGATTTGAGTACATATGTACTTATTTCTAAAAATTATATTTGAAGGTTTTTATTACATATTAAGAAGACGTTTTCTTGATAATATTAAAATGATCGGTTATAAATGTATATTTGTATGAAAAAGATGGGTGTAAAAATGTATACACATAATCATAATCAAAAGTTTTCTGAATTGATATTTTTATTTATTAATTTTTTTAATAATTTTTTGTATTGACACTAGACAGTAAATTATTTATGTAATAGTTGAGGGCTTTGGACAGGCCAGTCTCCAATCTTAAACTAGCTACGTCATCATCTTGACATTTAACTTTTCTATCGGATTAGTGCACGCATGGACGAGGGATTAATACAATCTTAAGACATTAACGTGCTTAGTTATTGTCTTGTAACCTTGAACGAAGCTCATTAAAATAAAACTTAGCTGACTCGTATCTATTTTGTAATCTTAGTAAACAAGGTAACTTAGTACACGAAAGTCCTTAAGGTCGACCTTGAACTTTGATTTTGAGAGACCTGGAGTGTAAGCTCTTGTACAGACGCTGTCCTCTGAAAGTCTATGAGAATCTGTTTAAATGTATGGCAATTTTATCATCTAAGGCTGTAGAATGTATGAAGACAATCGTGTTGAAATATAATGCAGCTTACAACAAGAAATAATAATGGCTTGTCAACGATTTATTCATTTAAGAATGAATTTTACAGTGAAAAAAAAGCATAAAGGTTATGAAAGAATTTAACATACAAGGATAATATTATGTTAACCATTAACTTATTTACTAAAGATGACACTGATTATGATCATGTCAGTTCCTGGGATGATAATCACATGTAAAAATACTGATAAAGGCATACCACCTCAAGTTGAACAAACCTTTTGGTTTTGTACAAATTCAATTTAATCATTTATCACTCGTACTATTTCTATTTTTGCTGGCAATTATTTTGATAATAATCATTGTTTGCTTGTATATTTTCACATGAAACTATAAATTATGATAAATTAATACAAACTCAAATATTCAAATTTACTTTTATTTTAATGAACGTAAAAGTACATACTTATTTGCTAAAACAGTATGACCACGCACTTTTCTTCATGTGAATTTTAAACCACCAACTCTATAGGAGCATGCTTTTTCTATGATATGTATTTTGAGTACTTGTAAGACGTTTTTTTAGTGTGTTTTAACAATTATTTTTAAAGAATATGTTTACTTTTTTCAGCAATTCTACAGGAACAGAAATGACTTAGATCTAAAATATATTTTACAGGGGGAAAAGGAAAAAAATAAATTGATAAATGAATTTCATAGATACTTTATAAATATGAAATAAAAAGAATTGTAATTACTTTAGATAATTTTGAGCTTATCTTCGAACAACATCATGATTTGATGAAAATATAAATGTACACGACTCACACTAGACCTTCCTCTGCATAATTAAAATCACCGAGATGGCAATGATGCGATTATTTTACATTCATACCTTAACGTTAACATGGCGTTCAAACACTGCTATTGATTTTAAACGATATTGATTGCATCATGACATAGCTCTATATAATTGCGACAGTGACTGTTTCCCTCCCATTTTTGTCCTGAACGACCTTGGAATTATGAATGGGATCTGCAAATGAATTGCGCCTCGAGAATCGATGATAATTCTTATACCATTTTCACTCATACCGGCTTTCTTTAATGTATTAAATTGATAAAAGTATGTTCATTTCATCTTCAATTTTTCTATTATTAACCAAGATATCATAATGACATTGCATTTACGTTGTCTGAAATAATCAGCACCGAATTACCGCGCGGCAAATCGCGGAATGATATCGATTATTATCAAAAGCAAAGAACATTTTGTGAATGAAAGACCGATCCCTTCTTGCTTTAATTATTTATACGGGTGTATGTTAGCCGGTTTATTGGTTTGAACTTAAAAAGAACCGCCGATAACATAAAACGACATCTGTCCGTTTTTCTTCCCTATTGCGCAAAAACCGAGAAACAAAAGCAAAAAAGGAGGCCCTCGATAAACTCACTTTCTACACTAGAATGCACAGCAGACTTTCATTCACACATCAAGTGATAATAACTTATATTGCTAGACAGCTGTATTAGTTCAAGGTTTTTGATACTTGTTTACAATTTACGTCTCGAATTAACACCTTTGTTTCGGCTTTACACAAAGGAACCAAGTACCTTTCTGTCTACGTTTGATAATACGTAATAACCGCAATGATTGAAGCACTTTGCTAGTACAAAGACTGACCCCCTTGTGACCTTAAGGTGACCCTTTTCGTTGACCTTTCGGGGACACAGACGGGTTTTTGTTATGTCATTTTCTCATTAGTTTCACCCATCCCATTATATATCGTCTTTATTGCATCTTGTCTGACCTCAAGTCTAGGGTCATGACCTCAGGTAAACGTCCGGAATTTTGTGCATGTTCGGACATGCTGCAACTTTGGAATCTACAAGTATTTGCGTAATCATATTGAACGAGGAAAGTAAAGTGAAGTTAAAAGCTAAAACGGGTAACAGATCACCGAGTTTTACGCCTATGGAACGATATTAATTGCTATACAAATAAAGCGCATTCCATAAATTCATTAATTACAACCTTATTACCAAACTATATTCCATACTATATTTGCCTCGTAATAAATTTTAAATGGCAAAAATGATAATCAAAGGAACATGAAATAGGATTTTACTCATGAAAATAAAGTGATTGGCAAACAAGGCAGCTGTTAATATTGTTATAAATACATGTATAGATCTCGAATAGTTTATTGCGTTACACTGAAAATAAAAGTTTTGAAATCTATTGAACTATAATATTTGAATATTATGATCAGTTTAGAAAAGCACTGCAAAAAAAAGATAAAATTAAATTCCCATCGTCGATTAATAATATAAACTGAAGACATTTGCCCAAAAGAATGCAGGATGGAAAGGTTTGCTTTGTAAAAAGAGAACCAAAATGATATCCTTTATTTATAATTAATTTTTGTTTGCATAAACATGTAATGTAAATAACAATTCAAAAACATAGCAGATTATAAGTGACATATCCGTGAGTTTAAAACAAAAAGCCAATGATATTGTGCGGATCAAAAACAGGATACATTTACGGCGAAATAAACTTTGTCGAAATATTACTGTTAGCGTAGATATTCCGAACCGACCTGTAACATAGTACACGCTGTATCGCTACTACACGTTTTCATGAATGAAGCGACCTATCCTACACCCACGCGCGCACGTTGTTACACTACACGCAATTAAATGCGGTACATACGGCCAAAACCTGACATTATACGAATTGTAAATGTGTAATGCGGAAAAGACTAAAAAAAACACACCTGAAATTATATGCGCAGATTAAGAGTTCTAGATAATAAACTATATTTGTACAGTATAACTATCCTTGATATGATAAGATATGTCCTGTGCGTTAACTGGGTGTGTTTTAGTTATTTAATGCGTCATTAAATTCGGCTTATTACCACAACTTTCAAACACGAACACGTTATTTTCTATATATATTCAGAGATGCATGTGTATATTTGTATTACGTACATAGTCAAGCTGCATTAATTCCATCAATCTATTCGGAAGGACCATAAATAATCAAATCATCACATTGTTGTGTAAGGTTTAAAAAAGTCAAACACAGAACAATAACATGAGATAGTCTTTCTACTTTGTACTTGATTTTATTTCTCTAAATTTCATGTTATTTCCCTTTCTTTTGATTTGTTAATATTGTTACTACATTAAGTTCGATGGGATTTCTTTTAAGGTGATGATTTAATTAGGTCTGGTGGTATTTCTTTGAATTTGTTGTTATTTCTTCAGGTTTGATTATATGATGCTGTTTCTATAGATTGGACGGTTTTTCTGAAAACTTGATGACATTTCTGTCATAGGGTAACATTTTCCGAAAAGTAGATAAATGTAGAGACTTCAACCCTGCTCTTAAATTAAAATTTCAAAAAATAATAATAATAAAGAATATGTTGATGTTGACATCCGCCATACTGTTCAACCACCATTTATCGGTCACGTGACACGTTTACTGCTTTTTGCATACTTTTTGGTTTTTAAACATATTTTATTCGATATATGTACATTATGATAAACAATATTTACACAATACATTTGGGATTGGGCAGAAAGCTATGAAAGCTTATGAGCGTCCTGTCCCAGTTTAAACAATTTACATATATATAGTTCATGGCATTATCATGCACAAAATTCATTTAGTTGAAAATATATCAAAGATATATTGCATACTTTTTAAGGGCGGTATACTATAGGTTTTTATTCCATACATTCAGTGTTAATTAAGTAATGACAGGATCATTAAACGTGGCACAAGCGGTGTATGATCGTAAATTTCAAAAGTAATTAACTATTATTCAACACGTAGTACTATCTATGTACAAGTGCAATATTAACGATTTCTAATAATGACTCTGTTAGAAGTGTGGGGATTCTTGATTCTAGAAGTGATAATCTTCTTACTATCAATTGCCTTGCTACAAGTTTATGTATCTGCACTGCACTCGACCATATATGTACTCATTCGCTTAGGCCAGAACAGTTTTCCCCCAAGACCGATGCCGAACAGTGCGGTGAATATTAAAAAGGTACCGAACAAAACAATATCGGGTATTTCGGTTTGAAACTTTTCCCCCCAAAGGATTGCAGTATTTCAAATGAATCGTAACATATTTACTTTACATTATTAAATCTCTGTGTTATTTTTTTAAATTATTTCATTTTATTATTTTTTTAAAAGGAAAGTCAACCTATCGACGGTCCTGTATAGGCCTGGTGTTGGTGGTGGTTTTTGCTCGTTGTTAATAAACACTAGATATACAAAAAAAATATCTTGGCCTTACAAAGTGCATCTAACTTGATCCTCTTCAGAATTTCTTAAAGCTATACAATAATTAGCCGCACCTTGTGTTGTTTATGTTGTTTTTAACCTTATATTACTAAGGACGTGCATATTAAGTCCATTTCACTAATTTACTTAAAATGAATTGTGACGTTTTCTTGGTACTGCAGTAGTTGCACTGTATGATCCGGGCACTAATTGACAGAATAATCAATTCTAATTGATTCACACTACTTTAAAGTTCATGTTTTAGAGAGTTTGTTGCTGTCGAGAGGTCGTTAATGAGTATATCACATTAAATAAGTCGTACCCTGTTCACGTCCATTAAACCTCGAAACTGCTATACAATGTAGTTTTTATTTTTGAAAAGTTTTATTTATTTATTTATTTATTTTTGTTTCCAGTTTCAGTTTCCAAAATGTTTGTCATTGGCCATATATTTTGCATTTTTTTGGCAATCAGTATAGTTATAGTGAATTTATTTTTGTATGGAAGTCAAAATGCCACTTTCTTCTCATTTTTGTTACCTTTATCACTAATAATTTCATATTTTACGATATATTTTAATGTGATTGTTAAATCAATTATAAAAACATTATAAAACATATGTTTGCTCTTTCTAAATAAAGAATGAATTATTCATTTCTGAGGCATTTAATGATTACCATCAGTTTAGATTGCCGTCATTCTATCGGAATGAATACAGTTTAAGACCCACCAGCCGACCACCTCAAAATACCACCCACTAGCGACTTTTTGAAATAACCGCCCATCAACCATTAACCCAATAAAATAACCACCCATCAACTCATGACCTAAAATAACCTCCCATCAACTCATGACCTAAAATAACCACCCATCAACTCATGACCTAAAATAACCACCCATCAACTCATGACCTAAAATAACCACGCATCAACTCATGACCTAAAATAACCACCCATCAACTCATGACCTAAAATAACCACCCATCAACTCATGACCTAAAATAACCACCCATCAACTCATGACCTAAAATAACCACGCATCAACTCATGACCTAAAATAACCACCCATCAACTCATGACCTAAAATAACCACCAATCAACTCATGACCTAAAATAACCACCCATCAACTCATGACCTAAAATAACCACCCATCAACTCATGACCTAGAATAACCACGCATCAACACATGACCTAAAATAACCACGCATCAACTCATGACCTAAAATAACCACCCATCAACTCATGACCTAAAATAACCACGCATCAACTCATGACCTAAAATAACCACCCATCAACTCATGACCTAAGACAACCACCCATCAACTCATGACCTAAAATAACCACGCATCAACTCATGACCTAAAATAACCACGCATCAACTCATGACCTAAAATAACCACGCATCAACTCATGACCTAAGACAACCACCCATCAACTCATGACCTAAAATAACCACGCATCAACTCATGACCTAAAATAACCACCCATCAACTCATGACCTAAAATAACCACGCATCAACACATGACCTAAAATAACCACGCATCAACTCATGACCTAAAATAACCACCCATCAACTCATGACCTAAAATAACCACGCATCAACTCATGACCTAAGACAACCACCCATCAACTCATGACCTAAAATAACCACCCATTAACTCATGACCTAAAATAACCACGCATCAACACATGAGCTAAAATAACCACGCATCAACTCATGACCTAAGACAACCACCCATCAACTCATGACCTAAAATAACCACGCATCAACACATGACCTCGCACCAATTACATGTATATATAAATATATAATGAATACATCAGCAATGAGAATTCAAGAAAAGCTGTAAAAAAGTAAATAAATTATAGATTTTTAAATATTTTATGAAATTTGAATTTCGACAAAGTGCGCATGCGTAAGTAACGTTTGTGCTGTTTGTTGTCCGTCACCTGTTGTTTACGTCGTATCAAACCTCAAATAAAAACTTTCAAAGGTTTTAATCAGTTTTATCTTCATGTAACTGGTTTGTCATTGAAATTCTTTACATTTTTACTTTCAAACACATTAAATGTGTAACCGCAAACTTGATCGGTAGACAAAGAAGAATTCAAATATATTTAGATATAGGTATAAACTAACAGGAAAGATGTTTTTATGTACAGTACGAAATCCCGCGCTTGTATTTTACCTATGATTTATATTACAATTATTGATTTGCAAGTTTCTTTGATCGTTTAAAATGCACGTTATGTTATCTTAATGTATACTTTATAGAAAGGTTTTGAACAATATTGATAAATTCAATAAAATTGTGATTTTTATGCGTTTTCACAGTTTCGAGGTGATATATTTGTCTATAACAAACTATATCATGTTCGTGAAGTTGGCAGCCTAGCAGCCTAGCAGCCCAGCAGCCTGAAGTTGGCAGCCTAGCAGCCTGGCAGCCTAGCAGCCTAGCAGCCTGGCAGCCTAGCAGCCTAAAGAAAATTAAGAATAGTACAAACATGAAATCGTCGGATATGAATCGGAAGCACATACTTAGACCATTGCACGTCTGATTTCAGTATCGCGATCTTTATTTTTTTAAATATTGAACTTTGGTTTTTTTATTTTGACGCTTCGAAATTTGTGAAGTAAGCAGCCTAGCAGCCTGGCAGCCTAAAGAAAACTAAGGAAAATACAAACATGTAAACCGTCGGAAATGAGTCGGTAGCACATACTTAGACTATTCCACGTCTATTTCAGTTTCGCGAACTTTATTTTTTTAGATATTGAACTTTGTTTGTTTTTGTTTTTTGACACTTCGAAATTTGTAAAGTAAGCAGCCTAGCAGCCTGGCAGCCTAACAGCCTAGCAGCCTAGCAGCCTGGCAGCCTAGCAGCCTAAAGAAAACTAAGGACAATTCAAACATGTAAACCGTCGGAAATGAGTCGGTAGCACATACTTAGACTATTCCACGTCTTTTTTCAGTATCGCGAACTTTATTTTTTTTAATATTGAACTTTGTTTTTTTTTTACTTTTCGAAATTTGTGAAGTTAGCAGTCTAGCAGCCTAGCAGCCTGGCAGCCTAGCAGCCTAGCAGCCTAAAGAAAACTAAGGATAATACAAACGAAATGAGTCGGTAGCACATACTTAGACCATTCAACGTTTTATTTCAGTATCGCGATCTTTACTTTTTTAAATATTGAATTTTATTTTATTTTTCATTCTGACGCTTCGAAATTTGCGGGATTAAACATGTTTTCGAATAAGGTAGGAAGTAGTCTTAATCTTAACATTTTCGCGGCTAATAATGTCGCTGTCTATGGACAATAAGCGACGTCATGTGACTTATTTATGATGTGCTATTTTGTATGTATATGTTTATAATGAAGTTGACGATGTTCAACGCATATTTATTTTAGGTCTGTAAAGATAAATCGGTTGAAATGTAAAGAGATATACAATGCATATGTTTAAACGAACATATTAATGAACATAAAGATTATCTGAACTTAAGAACAATACCCATTTGATCAATAGCCGCGATACTGAAAAAAGACGTGGAATAGTCTAAGTATGTGCTACCGACTAATTTCCGACGGTTTTCATGTTTGTATTATCCTTTGTTTTCTTAAGGCTGCTAGGCTGCTAGGCTGCCAGGCTGCTAGGCTGCTAGGCTGCTAACTTCACAAATTTCGAAGTGTCAAAAAAACAACAAAAAAAAAAACAACAACAACAAAAAACAAAGTTCAATATTTAAAAAAATAAAGTTCGCGATACTGAAATAAGACGTGGAATAGTCTAAGTACATGTGCTACCGACTCATTTCCGACAGTTTTCATGTTTGTATTATCCTTTGTTTTCTTTAGGCTGCCAGGCTGCTAGGCTGCCAGGCTGCTAGACTGCTAACTTCATAAATTTCGATGTGTCAAAAAAAAAAAAAAAAAAAAACAACAACAACAACAACAAAAAACAAAGTTTAATATTTAAAAAAATAAAGTTCGCGATACTGAAATAAGACGTGGAATAGTCTAAGTACATGTGCTACCGACTCATTTCCGACAGTTTTCATGTTTGTATTATCCTTGGTTTTCTTTAGGCTGCCAGGCTGCCAGGCTGTTAGGCTGCTAGGTTGCTAACTTCACAAATTTCGAAGTGTCTCAAACAAAAAAAAAAGAAAAAAAAAACAGAAAAAAAACAAAGTTCAATATTTAAAAAAAAATAAAGTTCGTGATACTGAAAAAAGACGTGGAATAGTCTAAGTACATGTGCTACCGACACATTTCCGACGGTTTTCATGTTTGTATTATCCTTTGTTTTCTTTAGGCTGCTAGGCTGCTAGGCTGCCAGGCTGCTAGGCTGCTAACTTCACAAATTTCGAAGCGTCAAAATAAAAAAAAACAAAGTTCAATATTTAAAAAAATAAAGTTTGCGATACTGAAATAAGACGTGCAATGGTCTAAGTATGTGCTTCCGATTTCATGTTTGTACTATTCGTAGTTTTCTTTAGGCTGCTAGGCTGCCAGGCTGCTAGGCTGCCAGGCTGCTAGGCTGCTAGGCTGCCAACTTCAGGCTGCTGGGCTGCTAGGCTGCTAGGCTGCCAACTTCACGAACATAACTATATCGTGGTATTTCATATTTTTTATGGTGGTAAATTCACCAATCTCAAAGCTGACGATGGTTACACGTTACAGCACATAAATAAAGGGAAACCTTACCAACGCCCAAAACGGCAAAAAAAAAATGAATACTGTTGCAGGCGCAAACTACCGATCACGCCCCCCCCCCCCAGCACCGGCTAACATTTTGGTATTGACATGATGTGTACGAGTGGTACTTAAGAATTGTGAAATAATCTTTTTACAAATTAAGTAAATATCACTTTCGGGATATTAAGGACATTCTAAGAAAATTTCTAACATTCTCATAAATTAAGAGGATGACGTCCCAGTAAGTTAAAGTACTAATTCTTTGTAACAAGAGTATGAAAAGTGAGAATTTCTAATTAAATTATAAAACAAGCATTTTTGAGAAATCCGGATGCATTTTAAAGAGTGTGCTTTATTTTTTACACATAAGAGCTTAGTAACAATTACTTGATGTTTTCATTAACCCGGATACCATTACTGTACTTGATATTATTCAAATGACATGGTAGCTTTGTTTCTTAACAAAAAAAGTAGAAAAAAACGTAAGTCACAAAGTGTACAATTAGGGGAGCTAAATCGTTATTTCTCCGGTTAAAGATGCGAGAATTCTGTCCCTTTAAATATCATTAAAGGGCATATGCTTCCTCTCTACTGCGTTGTATGATGATTAAATTAAATGTATCGCGTGTGTGTGAACAAATAAAAAAAATATGTTTGAAAAAGAATTCGGTATAGTATCGCTGTTAGTTGAAACAATATTTTATTTGAAATCTATCTCACACTAAAAATGGATAAAAATAAATTTCCCGAACTTGAAAACTGTTTTTGGAAACTTTTTCCGTAATCAGCATTTCACAAATTATTTAATGGTAACAAAATATAAATATATAAACTAAACTATACATATCATTTCAACTTGTGCTTGCTTTCTTACGTATACATACATGTACCATCTTTATAATAAGTATTCAAGTATTTAAGTATGAAATATAGTGTTCGATTTGAGGTAAAAGCACGAATAAGAATTCAGTTTCAATAATGATTACATTGCTTAAGTAAGAGTTTTTCTTTTTAACAAGTATGTAAGAAAATCAACACTGAAAAAAATTTAATCAACGATTAAAACATGTGAATTTATTGCTGATGAACGCAATTTACAGTAAAATTTAAAAAGGTAAGGAATGTCTATGTTTACACACATTTGATTTTCGTCCTACGTAATACTTTAAATATCTTTCTGTGGTTAAAGGACAATTTTCAGTACAACCCTCCACATTTCTTTAACTTATAATAAGATAAGAAAAACAAAACAAATAATTACATTGTAAAAAAGGTTTCAATTTGATAAAAAGTTAGGCCAACCGGCAAAGGTTCGCGGTGTATCTATTTTTATCAAAATCGAAAATGAAATCAAATTTATTTAATTCCTCCTTTTTATCTAATTAGAATGACGTTGTTCTTTTTTACAACACTCATTTTGAACACGCGACTTTTACTTATTTTCTCATTACTTTATTTCACTTTACTGTTACTAAGTTTTACTTTAATACCATTATATACAAAAATGAGGATTTGTCGCAATGAAAGAAACAGCACTAGCTAAATAACCCTTTGATCTACATCTATATATCTATAACATCTATAATATCTATATATCATTAACACTGCATGAAATAAGAATATGAGATAATATTAAATTAATATATAAGAATATAATTACTTATAGTACAGATCATTGCAGTATAAATCTCTTTGTGAAGCGTGTAAATGGTTAATTTTTAATAGATACAAATTATCATTATAAAAAAAAATCACAGTTCTAAAATTATAAAATAAATTAATATAACCTGTAATTAAAATTATTTGCTAGAATATGATTGTATATAAATAATAACTTTAATTTCCATTGAAAAAAAGATATTACGCCAAAAGTTTATTTTAATATAAATCGGTTTAACGAATTTAATTTTATTAAGTATAAAGCAAATTTCTACAAAACAGAATTCAAATACGTATCCTCTGATACTGACAATCATTGTATACACTGTAAAATATAATTCATCAAGAAAAAAACACATACCATTTTGTAAGACCAGCGATCACCTTGGAATCTGAATATGTCAAGCGATAAAACAGCTACTGCGCATGCGTCATTTGAAAACATCAATAAAGTAACAATACGAAGAAAATTATACCTTATTTAGTGTATAGTTAATACCAAGAAAGACAATGTTATAATAATGTTATAAAATGTACTATTAAAAATATTTATTATAACTGAATATTTGTGTTAGTCACAACGATATTGTGTTTATTCAATACCACGAATATAATATATACTTCTAGTTTGTTCTATTGCTTATAAAAAGACAAATTGGTTAATGCGCAAGAAAGTATATAACTATACATGTCTGTATGTTATCCTACGAACTAAATTCAAGGTGCTTTTCACACAATTTCTGATGGAAAGATGAGGTACAAATACATATGCAAACATAAAAGAAAAAATCCAAATTAAAGGAGTTCAACTTTGGCAAGCTTGCTAATGGTAGCCCAAAGTACTTTTATATTAATATATATCACGCGAATGATAAGCAATGTACCTTTAAGTTGCATGCACTTATCGCAAAATGATATAATACCAAATGCAAAAATCAATAGTGCAATGATACTAGCATCAACTATGCATAACTCATGAATACGTAAATTTTCCAGTTCCGTTTATTAATTATATAAATGCAAATGCTAAAAATTGTTTATTAATTATATAAATGCTTAAAATCTGTTATATTTTGCCTAATTTAAAAAAGAAAGTTACTCAATATCATAAACACATAATATTATGAAAATCAACAATTCTATATTCGTACTCATTCGCTTCCTATCTTTTTTTAAGTCAAGGCTTGTAACCAGGGCACATTGTTTCAATCAAGTTTTATTGCCGCTCCTTAGTTGACATATAATTCAAGCTAACTTTACCTTACTAACATTAACTAATGTACTTTCCGCCTATTACTTTGCTGATAAAACATCCCTTTTTCGACAAGGTAGCCAGAGTAGTATGACACATTTCTGAGATTTTTCTTTAATATTTTTTTCGTATCTAAAGTTTACATGTACTTATAAACAAATATATTTTGATAGAAGTATACTTGTGAAATTCCACATTTTTTCGAAAAAGATGCAACAGTTTTCAAAAAGGCGAAGGGAATTAAATGGATTTTAGTGATAATTCTTATTACTATGCGGTGATCCCCCACAGGATGTCGTCTTGAGTGTCGCTGAATGGTGCGCCGCACTGGATGCCGTCTTGCGTGTCGACCCACTGAATGCCGTCTTGTGTATCGCTGGATAGTGTGACCCGCTGGATGCCGTTTGGTGTGTCGCCAGATGGTGTGACCCACTGAATGCCGTCTTGTGTGGCTGGATGATGTACCCCGCTGGATGCCGTTTTGTGTGTCGCTGGATGATGTACCTCGCTGGATGCCGTCTAATGTGTCACTGGATAATGTACCCCGATGGATGCCGTCTTGTGTATCACTGAATAGTGTAAGGGACGTTGCTTTCCCTTATTAATATCAACTGCCAAACTGTTGTGCGTACATTTACAACAACAGTACTTGATTAGAGTTTATAAATCATGTTTATTTTTATGTATAGAATACGATAAATTACTTACTGAAATACGGACATTTTGTAATGATTTCTTGATTTCTGTTTGGGAAAGCTAAATATGTCAAATACAGGTTGACATAACTTTTGATATTTTTTATCATGATGTTGAACAATAAATATGTTAAATACAAATTGAATGTTTTCAAAACATATCATGAGCTGCAAATGCATAAAATGTATTTATTGAACAGAGCTACTAGCTACAAATACACTAATACATATGTACTCGTATATACTGACAAATGGCAGAAATTACGATGAATGTATGATTATTGTTTGGCAACATACATGCATTTCGAATATTATCAACAGCTATTCTGGAAGAAAAGTACCGCTTCACCCTTAGTCCAATGCGACCAGTACAGAACAAGCCTTCATTGTCCTCTATTTAGTCCCAGTACTTGTTCTGAAAATTTCCCTGAAACGGATTAAGGGCTTTGTCCAGATCAAAATATGTTTAATTGTTCGAGAAAAACTGCTCATTGACTTATAAACACCCATTTTCGACAGCGACTAAATCTTAAATTAAAAATACTTCAATTTAATTGTTGCAAAAAAAGAAAGAAGTAAAAAATGCATTCCATGTTGCTGAATATTAATCAACAAGAAAAAGAGTAGACGGTCACAACAAGTTAGCAAGTAATATATTATGTGAAAGGTTAGTTAGTTGTAGGAGCAAAAACTGGTTTTACTTTTAACTGTTTATTTTGTATTGGAATTTGTTTGTTTTTTAAAAACTAAAAATAAAACAAAAACAACCAGACTTGCCAGAGTTATTGTCTTGAGAATATGGACATTCATATTTCATATGCACTGGTAGGAATTTATGAAATGTACTCCAAATACTTCATAAAAATCTTTTCTTTATATTAACACTTATCCTGCTTGAACCAAAAGTGATTAGACTTGGTTAACAGTGTATAGCCAGGCTAACCTGTACATGACCAGGCTCTTTATTATTGGTAGCTAAATCTTTTGCGTTTTCATATTGAGATTAAACTTGAACAGGCTCAATCAAACCGAGCCTGCAACATTTTCAATTTTGCCGTGTTGGGCTTTCTTTAGGGATTTTGCTTTTCTCTCTTAAATTGATTGTTAGAGCAAATACACCACACATGTTTAGAAGGAAAGAGAGATGTCTTTTGATAAAGTGTGTAAACGATTATACACAATTATAATTGGCCATCCTATCCTTGTACCGCAAAAATAAAACCCCAATTTTTTACCGCAAAAATAAAACCCCAATTTTTATGATGATTTTTTTGCACTTTTATCAGTGAAACATTATACGAAAAAGTTGGGTTTTTTTCTCAAATAGTCTGACCGAGGTTCTTTTGTACATGCTGTCTTTATATTTTAGTTTGAACAATCCCTTTACAAAAAAGTTTTAAAGGAACATAAGTGCCGTACTATGAGACCAGGGTATTCTTTTTAAGTTTTTATAAACATGTGATTGTGCCCGCTTGTGTGCATCAATAAAAGATTACTTTCGTGAGTTAAGGTCGTAATTTGATTGAATATCATCTTGGTCATATGAAAGTCTATCTAATATTGTCATATTGATACAGAAACAGTAGGAAGATTTTCTGTATTTTAAAAGTCATCTCATGCAAAGTGTCAGTTTGACCAAAAACCTAATATGTTGTCGTGCTTTTCTTTATCTTATTCAAACCCTGCATTGGAAAAAAACAAGAATAAAGATCAACAAGGTAAAGGCAACTTTCACAGGACGTAGCCCCCGACACACCCAAGTAGGGCACCCAGAAAACACCCAACAAAAACATGGAGTGGACATAAGGGCGGCGAAAGGAGAGGGACATGTAATGTGTAAAATAACATATACATATTCCAACTGAGTATTATATGGTGAATGAGCTTCCAATCCCAAATACATCAACATTGTTTTCAAATTTTCTTATTGAGACTCAGAGTTTTTAAGAGTTGAAACATCAGAATTGTATCCACCGTTTATCCCTGCGTGGTCGTTAGAGGCTATGCATCTCTTAGCTCTAGCAAATGAAGTGGTTTTGACTCCTGGTGATGTTTTGTAGTTTGTTTACACCCGAGTTTAACCAAAATTATCTTTCCTGTTTCGGCGCCATATGACCTGAACTGTGTTGGTGCGCCGTAAAACCAAGCAAACAGTTTTCAAGTTGCAATCTACTCACCACTTTGATCATCGTCGGATACCCACGGCCGAACCATTAACATTTATCAGACTAGTTTACGATTAATTTTATTGCATGTTATGTGACATGTTTATCAATCGTGGGTATCCGACGATGAACTTTGATATGTGTCTTCCTCTTTTTACTGCCATGAATATACAGATTACAAAATGTGTAACTTCTTTTCTGATGACATTTACAAAAAAAGGATTGTTACTTTATATAAACGGATTAGAGCTGTGAATTATGCACATATGGTTTACACTCTGGCGAAAAGTAAACATGTGGTTCGCCAAAGCCTTCTTTACACTGAGCTTAGGAAGGTTGCAGTTTGAGAGGAGCGGTGCGAGTGACCACAAAAACACATCACGACGTAATCTTTGGTGAAAAAAAAAATGACTTAGTACCAATCGGCTTTCGTTTGGTTCACATTCGTCTTACCTAATAATTAATTATAAATAAACATGTATGAGTAATATACGAAATATTTGCATCAAGTTTATCCTATTACAATATGGTGTGTAGATCAATGAAAGGGATCGTCATTATTTTCCCGTGAAAAAAGTGTCAAGTGTAACCATTGATTGTGCATATAATAGCCATGAAAACACACCCAGAATGAGTTTATAATTACAGTTCAATACCCATCATTCATTAAAAAATATACACAATACGTTGAACTGACTACGCAAAAAATACTGATTCGTTATAGGCAGACGGTGCCAGGGTGTGTGGACAAGCAGTAACATTGCCGTCCACGAACAGGCTCAATCGAACCGAACCTGTAACATTTTCCATTTTGCCGTTTCGGTCGTTCTTGAGAGATTCCTTTTTTATTTTCTACTGGCAATTTCATGACAAATAATAAAATATGTTCATTTTGTATAAATAATTACCTAAAACAATTATCTTATAATGTTTTATTATTATTTTTGTAATGAAAGTTTAATGTTTTTGAGAATATATTGGACATAAAAACAATGTTAACGGGTAATAACATAACAAATGCATAGAAATATTATCAAGTTTGATATTATTCCATTAAAAATGTGGTTTTTGGAGCACAGGAATCATAAAAAATGTAGTATTATTGTTATTATAGCATGTGGTTTTCACATCAAGCATTTGTAAAGAGCGGAATAAAATGACCACAAAACGTAATCTTTGGTAAAATATGGTTTAGTATATAGGTACGGTTTATAAAAACTTACTATAGATGTATGGCAAATAAAACTCAAATGTGTACGGCATGATTAATATCTTGCAAGATGGTTTTCTGAATAATTTTTTCAAGATTAATCATGTGTGTTTAAAAAAATACGTAAATGATTTATAAAAATACTGCGTAAAAAATAAAAATGTTGGTATTTGTTAGAATCTATTAAAATGCATAATTATGAGAATACATATGTTCGTGGGAGCTATATGTAATGACCACAAAAAGACAACAACAACTAAAAAGGAACAAAAACCTACAACATTTTGACAAAACCTATGGTAATAAAGGGTTTGCCTATTTGTTACGATAGCATTTCGCATTTAAAATATATTATGAATAATAATATTATATTATAAATAATAATATGCATGTAATATTCTTCTTTCAAACAAATGTGTTGATTCTGATAGTAGCATTGAGTTACAGACAAACTCTAACAACATATGCAGTAATCAAAAATAATTTTAAGCACGCTATTATTTGATAGGGTGATAAATTGTGAATACCATGTTAAAAACACCACAGGATTTAAAGGGGAAAAAATAGCAATACAGAATGGATAGGCCTACAACCTTTTTTTTTTTTTTTTTTTTTTTTTTTTGATAATTTGCATTTTTTTTTTCGCTTAAAAGTCGTGTGGTTATTCAAATAGCATGTTGGTGATACGTTTTTTCGTCTTGAAAATTTGAATAACTTGTACATTACTAGAGATACTGAACTACCATGCTTGAACAATTCAATGTACACGACAATATGATTCAATTTACAACCCTGTAATTACAAAATATGTGCTTATTACCGGAAGAATGCTGAGTTTCAAAGAACGCAACCTTCTGCAAATTTGAACGTTATTCTGTAGGAACATTCTGGGAAAGGCTTAATCTAATGATGTTAGAACTTGTTGCCGACCTATATGCTTGAAGTTACAAGCATAACATTGGTATGTTATTTTATAATATGAATATACTGAAAAAATAAGTTTCAACTGACTAAACCCTGCTGGAACCAAAAGTGATTGGCCTTTGTTTGCCACCAGCTGGACGCCAGGCCAGATTGAAAACCGAACTGTCTGGCCAAGGCTGAGTAACTTAAAATTTTCATATTGATTTCCCCCAAAAAATGAAAATGGACAGTTCAATAAATGTCAGCTGCATGGACAAGACCATTTCAAAACATCATCAGGTGAGGGATTAAGTATTACTGCAGCAGTTCCGGAAAACACAGATGATGTTATATTCCGATTCAATTTCCAACAAGTATAAGAATACGTTTAGGTAATCAAAGTTATAATGCTTTGACTAACGCGTAAATCTAAGGCTCAAGAATCAGATATCTTGCTTCTTTTGAATTTATTAATATATTTTAAAATAACTAACATAGGGTATAAATTAAGTTTTGCGAGTATACGTATGTTTGCGGTAAGTAAAGTAAATATACGTGTTTCCAACAACGCAAACATCATAATGATAATAACTTCTTCAATGTTCATTATATATAGATGATAAAAAAAATTACATTAATATGTAAATACTTGTAAATACTCATATGAAATATAAATCGTATTTTAATTGCGGGACATAATGTGTTAGATTCACTCGATAAGTATAGTCAAATTGTATACATGTATAAAGGCAAACATGTAGGCCAGTGATGAAATGGACTGACGCTTTTTGTCAACTCGTTGAAAACAATATATTAGAAGATTTTGTTTGCAACATCTACACCAACTTAAATAGAATAGGCCGTTGATGAGAACTTTTGTAGTATCAATGGCAGACACATTTTGTTTCTAATTTCATCGAAATATTAGAATTTTAGTACAAATATCAGTAATGTTGCCGACCAATGTGATCTTTTAAACAATTTTTCAAACTGCAAACACAGAAGCTCAAAACATATACGTGATCGCAGCAACTATATGCGCCAAACTTTGATGACGAAAAAAAAGAGGATTGTGCATAAATCATTCTTCTGTCGGTTTTTCAGGTCACATCTGAGGTTTGAAGTCAATCCTATGAAAATAGGTTTGTCCAAAATTAACTTAAAAATGGCGTCGAAAAAATATATTTTTCTACAAATCAATGTCTAACCTTAAAATGAATTATATTATTTTTACTTACTACTGGAGCAAAGTCCTCCACAATCAATTTCTTTATGAACTGAAGACATATCTGTATTTGATCTTCTATAACTGTTCACTGGCAAAATTTAGCAATTATTGAACAACGCTTATTTTCAAAACTTGCTGCCCGAACCAGCACATCTGCGCATGCGCAGTCCATCGACAGATGACGCATGCTTATAAAATTTTGTTGTTTTATGTCTTCTGAAAAGCCACCAAGCAAGCGACCTCGTGCGTTTATACTTGAAAGAGATGCTTTATGTGTGAATTTCTACATAAGAATTTTTTACCTGATATTTCAAGAGTGATGTCGTATCTATGGGCGCAAACATATCATATACAAGATGGGAAATCTACTAGTTATTGTAAATTACTTTTTTCTTCGTCTAAAAATATTACCTAAGATGCCTATGTGATTAGAAATACCTCACACTTCTTGTTTGATGTTTGAAAGAAAAGATGTACGAATTGAAATATATTTTTGAATGGCGGCATGGCACTGTGATTAACGCGTCGGACTAGTAATTTAAAGGATTGCTGGCCGCGTTGGTTAAAATTCGATCATGGGTAAGCCGTTGCTTCCATTAGCAAGAAACCTGACACTCATTGCTTGTTACTGATTGGTTTCAGAAACGGATTCGAGAGTGTTTCAATAAGCTAATAGCTTCCAACAAAGTCGAACTAAAATACATTCGTATAAACTACATGTATTTACCAAGAGAAAATAAATCGGCGTAGGTGTATTTTCTTTCATGTATATTTTCTGATGGCTCTTGTCGATCTAAACCATACTAAGAGGGCTTTGTCTTCGCCATCCGGTGTGCACCAAGTATACTTGATGTTTATGTGTGTCATAGGCCTATACTGTACATATTAATTAGGCTTATTCATAGACGCCATCGGAAACCCATACCGACGACTTATTTAAAAGCTCACTCGTTATTTATTGCATGGGAGTTTGTGCAACGGACATATAAAAAGATATATTCCTTTCCAGAAGAAATGACCACTTCTTGCAATATGCAATATGCAATGTGTAGAAACAACGTTACATAGTACCTCCGTTTTAAAAGTCTCATCTGAAAGATTTATTACTAATTCCATTTCAAATTGCGGGATGGGTTGGACAAGAAATGTGGTTAGATAATGGACCACTTTGTTTGCATTTTGAACAAGTAGCAGAGGCTGAAATTTCAACCTAATTATTGATTCAAAACATTTGTAACTAGACAAACTAATGTCAAAGGCGTGTATATTAAATTTATACAGTCTTGTGCTAAGGTATTATCAAAGAAAATGACTATTTATTTATTTATTTTGGTAAAAAGGTCTTCAATTTGACCTTTACAAAAATATTTTTTAACAATCTATTCAGTCTAAATTCATAAGAGTGGGTGCACAGCTTTAAAGCGGCTGTATAGTATCTCAAAGTCTATATATTGTTGAATTTTTTCTCATTGTTTTTTGTTTAGATCGAAAACTACTTTGTTTTGCATTCACCAGTATCCAATTTGATTTTAGCACTCTTACACCCATTTTTATTTGAATTTAGCAGCTTTTAGCTATTTTCACGTTAATCGAATATAACAGTGTCATAAATCATGAACGTGTAGGCGCTTTAGCAAAATGTAAACACGACTGTAAATTTTATCATCTTTTATAATCTTGAAAGGCTTTCTTACCCTTTTATGCCTATAAAATGTTAAATTATAATATTATTTACATGTCAATTTGATGAGGACTTGTAAATTTTACTCTTCAACTTGTATAAGTTTACCGTTGATATTTTCTGTTAATCTGAATTGATGAGCGCTTATTAATTTATTGAGTGCTTTTAGTTCCTTGTTGACAATCATACTTTATTATCAAAAACATTCCTTTTTACTTGATAAAATGACAGCAGAACATAAACAAATATTTTTTCAGTCCTTAAATGATACAGAAGGTAACAAGACAACTCACCCCCAGACGATTCACCCCCCAAAAAAGCAAGACAACTCGCCCCTCAAGACAGTTCACCCCCCAAAATAGATAAGACAATTCACCCCTCATAAATGATAATCATGTTTATGGTTAAAAAAGAATAAGAAATTCAAGATATTTATTTATTTTTTTTTATTTATTACTGTAACCAAATTTATATTCGCGAATACAAATTTTCGCGTTTTGCCGAGGTTGGACATATTCGCGAATATTAATTTCCGCGTTTTCTTGTTTGCGGATTGGAAAGTCCGATGGGGCCGTAAAATCCACTAGCCGACTATTAATCTTCAATAATTGAGGTCATTATTAGTGTCTAGAATGGGATTAACAATATGCTAGCCTTATATATTGTATTGGTAAGTGAATTGTGATCACAGGCGCTTGTCACATAATCAAATATTTTACATAATCGGTCTATATATGTATATAAAGATATCTTTATATACATATATAGACCGATTATGTAAAATATTTGATTATGTGACTAGCGCCTGTGATTGTGATCACAATTCAGCAAAACATGTTCTCTATATTTTTTATTTATATGTGTACATGTACGCATCGTTCGTCTTCATTTCTTAACATGTCGTTAAAAGGGCAGGTATCACACTATTATACTTTGTTTTTCTCGACTAATAGTTTTCTTTCCTCTGTTCCCTTCAGACGTGTGAAAAACACAAACTAGACGATTATTGCTCAGTAGCGCGTGTCATAATGATGATTATGTTGGTAACATGTTTAGCTGTTTTTATAAAGTTAATCTATTTAGGGTGTTGATTGACTTATGTCCAAAATGAGTGAATTATACGTTCTTTATAAATATTCGCGAACACTGTATCAATTCATTATGACTTTAAATGTAAATGAAATAGTGATTGGTATATTGACATAAGAGTTCTTTTGATATTTATAAAATAGTAGTAGTTTACTTAGTTTGTGTTTTTATTGCTTATGGCAATATTCATAACAATTCATTACTTCCTAACAGGTGCCCGTAAAATTCGAATATATCCGGTCAAGAAGCTTTGGATGAACAACGTCTAAAATAAAAATTTCTCTCCCAATTTATTAGCGAAATCCTGCGGACTTATTCGCGCAAACAAATATTCGCGCTTCGTGGCCATCCGCGAATAAAGCGAATATTAATTGGTCGCGAATATTCGTTGGGTTACAGTATGTCATATTTACAAAAATATAACTGTATAAAAGCACATATACCATGATGTATACAACAAAAAAAAAATAATTTATTCAATCAAATCAAGTTTATATTGAGGGAAAGGCCCATAATGTATGCATTTTTCATAGACATATTATCTATCATTTTTCAAAGAGTCTTGATATTTTTATTGTATATGATGCAAACATGTACAACTGTTTAATTATCCATTATCTTAAAGTGTTGAAAAACATATTGTCTATTCTACATCCACTTTTTTATCATTGCTTGATTGTCACTTCAACAAAATATCATGAAGAAGAAGTACATTGTATCATTTCTTTTTGGGAATATTGTAAGATTTCAAAATGTAATTTTATGTCATTTAAGTATAAACTATAATCGGGACGTTTGGGAAATATTGCATGATTGTCATTTCATGTCATTAGCACATATAATGGGGATTAGTATCATTTGGGTTTGGGAATATTACATGTCTCTGCCAGGAATCTATCTAATCACTAGTTATCACTTCACTTAACAATTCGTCCATATATTTGTAATTTTTACAGTTTGCAGGGCCTAAAAAGCTATCTTTGTAGAGGTCGAATATAGGCTGCTTCCCCAACCAAACTAGCCTCTTTTTTTCCCAGTTTGATCCTCAAAATTCCCCAGTCTTTAAAAAATTCCCATAGAATTTAGAAAAAATTAAATGATGGTGTTGAATTAAGGTCTTTTACTGCCTTATTTGTATTTCCCAGTGCATTTTGCTTGTCTATTTTGAAGAACTTGTTAAAAGTTTGTGTAAAATTTGAGACCCCTTTACCCAAAGTATGCCCAAATCACGCATTTTTATCCCCAAGAAAAAGGCTAAGGCCCCTTCCCCAAACTTGGTGTTTTGGCCCTGGTTTGTATGTAGATAATATGTAAAAATATTAACACATAGTAACAAATATTATTTTTAAGTAATAAATTATAATAATTAATTTAAATATGACTCAATATTTTATAAATATCAATTTAGTAAAGAAACACAACAAAATTTGTTTATTGTAAACATCTAATTTTAAGATGAATTTCATCAAAATTAAATTTAAGAAAATGAGGGGTGAATTGTCTGTGTCATTTTTCCAATAATGCGGGGTGAACTGTCTGATGGGTGAATTGTCTGGTAAAAATGGCTTAGGGTGAATTGTCTGGGGGGTGAGTTGTCTGTAAGCCCTACAGAATATCAGAATTGACCAGACATGCACTAAACATTAAAAAAATTGATTAACATTTTACTTTACTTGGAAGTCATCATCAATCCTGCATTTTTTCTGACAACCTTAAGTTAACACAGTTTATATTAGTATTATACATTTCTGTTCAAATTGGAAACAGTAACTTTCATAAAAATATTGTTGTCTACAATAATTTATATTTTATTTCAGAAATTATCATGATGTTCCCAAACCAGTGACAAAATGAAGCACCATGTGTGGTAACGACTGATTTATTATAATATTGTATCAATTTATTCAGGGAATATACCTTTTATACAGTACGTACGTATTGCCCAATTATGCCACAGCCTGTGCAGACAAGTGAAAGTTTTCAAGAATTTACTAAAATATAAATATGATACAGAGAAGTTAAAAAAGGACAAGTAAGTCAAAATCAGATTTCAGGGTTGTGAATGTGGTAAGTGTTCCGATCAGATATGAATGAAGTCAGTACATGATACAATATTCCTTGCAAATTTTTGATATTATTAAAATAAATTTAATTTTTCGTCATTACAGCATGGTGTCAGATTTTTTTTACCCAAATCAAGGTGGAGTTGAGAGTCATATTTACCACCTGTCACAGTGCCTTATAAACAGAGGTCACAAGGTCATCATTGTAACACATTTCTATGGTAGCCGCAAAGGTATACGATACCTTGACAATGGACTTAAGGTAAGTTTATTACGATGCTTGCCACTTGGCCCTCACTGCTGTGGGTTCAAATCAAGATTCTTTCATGTGAGGAAGTTATCCAGCTTGCTTACGAAACATTTGTGGTTCTACTGAGATACCTGTTCATGCCTGAAATAATACACAGAAGGGCACCTGAGGTCTTCCTCCACCAGTAAAGTTCGAGAGTGGCCATATGACTTACCGGCATACTGTGTGGGTGTTAAGTAATTTAAGTAAAACACAATCAAAACAAATATTTCTTTAAATGCTCAGGCTGCTCTGGATCCATGCTGGTCGCAAACCCATTATTTGTTGATACCCGGCTCATTTGTTTACAATATTCATTGTTTTGCAGGTGTATTATCTACCATTTCCAACAATGTACAATCAGTGTGTATTACCCACAATACTAGCCACATTCCCGCTACTCAGGAATATATTTATACGAGAAAATATCACCATTGTTCATGGACATTCTGTAAGTTATTGTGGCTATTATGCCTCAGTCTTTACTCATGTTTTTGAAAATTTCTTTTTTTTTCTGATTTATTATTTGTTAAATGCTTAAAAGCCCATTCTGCTGTCATTTTTATTTTTGGAATCTTATTACACTTTTCAAAATATACTCATTTTCCATTATTATACATAAATGTTTAGCTGATTTTGTTATGTTGGCAATTGGTATAATTAAAGTGAATTAGTATTTTGTATGAAAGTCAAAATACTACTTTATTAAATTACATTTTGCTACCTTTACAAAACATAACTGCACCTTAAGCCTTACTCTTCAAATGTTAAACATGACTTATTCAGTTCAAAAAAATTAAAAAATATGAATTTTTGTGGCATAATATGCCAATAATAAAGCATATGTTATGTCTGTGTCATAAATTTGTCCTCCTTTGAATTTAAAGGGTATCTGTGGCTGAGTGGTTAAGGTCGTTGACTTCAAACCACTTGCCCCTCACCGCGGTGGGTTCGAATCCGGACAGGGACTTTGGATTCTTTCATGTGAGGAAGTTATCCAGCTAGCTCACGGAACGTCGGTGGTTCTACTCAGGTGCCCGTTCGTGCCTGAAATAATGCACAGAAGGGCACCTGAGGTCTTCCTCCACCAGTAAAGCTGAAACGTCACGATATGACCTATACTGTGTCGATGTGAAGTAAAACCCAATCAAACAAACAATCCTTTGAATTTTGAACTGTTTATTTTTAGTTTAAGCTACAGTTTGCCATTTGTACATCTTTTGGGTATTTTTTCGATAATTGCAGAAAATATTTCAAATAAATACTGTCTTGTTCATTTAATACATTAATTTTGTTGAAGGTAGTTAGAATATCAGGAAAGTGTGTAAATAATGTAAAACACATAAATATACATTTAATATAAATAACTATACCTAAAAATATCTGTCTTGTTATGGGGGTTAGCATTTTTAGCTCGACTATTCGCAGAATAATCGAGCTAATGCAGTCACCCATTTGTCGGCGTCGGCGTCCCTGTGGTTAAGTTTTTGTATGTAAGCTGGTATCTCCATAACTACTGAAGGGAATGGATTGAAACTTCACACACTTGTTCTCTGTGATTATCTAAGATGATTGGCACAAGTCCCATAACTCTGATTTGCTTTTTTTCATAATTATGCCCCTTTTTCGACTTAGAAATTCTTGGTTAAGTTTTTGTATGTAAGCTGGTATCTCCATAACTAATGAAGGGAATGGATTGAAACTTCACACACTTGTTCTCTGTGATTATCTAAGATGACTTGCACAAGTCCCATAACTCTGATTTCCTTTTTTTCATAATTATGCCCCTTTTTCAACTTAGAAATTCTTGGTTAAGTTTTTGCTTGTAAGCTGGTATCTCCATAACTACTGAAGGGAATGGATTGAAACTTCACACACTTGTTCTCTGTGATTATTTAAGATGATTGGCACAAGTCCCATAACTCTGATTTGCTTTTTTTCATAATTATGCCCCTTTTTCGACTTAGAAATTCTTGGTTAAGTTTTTGTATGTAAGCTGGTATCTCCATAACTACTGAAGGGAATGGATTGAAACTTCACACACTTGTTCTCTGTGATTATCTAAGATGATTGGCACAAGTCCCATAACTCTGATTTGCTTTTTTACATAATTATGCCCCTTTTTTGACTTAGAAATTCTTGGTTAAGTTTTTGCTTGTAAGCTGGTATCTCCATAACTACTGAAGGGAATGGATTGAAACTTCACACACTTGTTCTCTGTGATTATCTAAGATGATTGGCACAAGTCCCATAACTCTGATTTGCTTTTTTACATTATTATGCCCCTTTTTCGACTTAGAAATTCTTGGTTAAGTTTTTGTATGTAAGCTTGTATCTCCATAACTACTGAAGGGAATGGATTGAAACTTCACACACTTGTTCTCTGTGATTATCTAAGATGATTGGCACAAGTCCCATAACTCTGATTTGCTTTTTTACATAATTATGCCCCTTTTTTGACTCATGAATTCTTGGTTAAGTTTTTGCATGTAAGCTTGTATCTCCATAACTACTGAAGGGAATGTATTGAAACTTGAAGAGTTTGTATCTTTTCGGACAATTTTATGTATTCATATAGGTAAGCATTATTATACTCAATGAAACACCCTTGTGACAAATTTTCGAATAGTCGAGCGTTACTGTCCTCCGACAGTTCTTGTTAGTCTGGTTTTAGTGCCTTTTAGATACAAATAACTTTCCAAAACAAAGTACATGTATAAAACTGTTAAAAAAAAAATACTTGTCTCATTTTTGAGCTATATTGTTGCAAAAAATTTAAAATGTTATGCTTGATTGTAATCTCAAGTTGAGAGCATTGTTCACTCTTTTCTAGTTAACTTGTTACTATATTATGATGTGAAGATCACATGGTAATGTCTACCCTATTGTCGGTAGGTCAGGTGGCAAACACTATATATGTAAATGCCTATGAATAACAGTCTTCTCTCGCAAAAAAAATATAAAAAAAGAATAAATAAATACAAAATAAATGGAGAAATTAATAGTCAAAGTCTTTAAGTTAGAGTATGACATATAATCTACAATACTTGGGAACGTGGTGGAATATTACCATATATTTTGCTGACCGGAAGCACCTATAGTATAAGATCAATAAAAGCAATGTATTTCTTAGATATTAACAATCCTTTTCCTTTTTATGTATATAATTAAATACATACACAATTATCTATCTTTTGTTTTACAGGCATTCTCCACAATGGCTCACGAGGCAATGTTTCATGCCCGCAACATGGGGTTAAAGACAGTATTTACAGACCACTCATTGTTTGGCTTTGCGGATGCAAGTTCAATTCTCACTAACAAATTGCTGAAATTTTCCCTCGCAGACTGCAGCCATGCTATTTGTGTATCCCATACCAGGTCTCATAGTTTTCTTATTGTAAGGTGGCTGAAATATTCATCTTAATTCTGGGCTTGTTACTATAGACATCTTTAGATTTTGTTTATACAATTTGTTTAGTTCAATTGTGTAGGAAGCTATAAGCTTATAGACACACTCTAAAATTTGTTCCAGGAACCAACTACTACTAAGCAAAGAGCGTAAAGTTACTTGTTGAAGAAAACAAGGGCTTGCCCGACAGGGTTGAACCCATGTAGCTAGTGATCATTAGATTACTTGTCTTAAACCATAACCATTCTGCCAGGCCATAAATCTAAATATTTTTGGTTCATTCTAATTATTTAAGAATTATGCCAAATATTAATTATTTTCATGGAAATTTGCTGACTTAAGCTTAGCTTGATGCTTACATAATAATCTCTGTATGCTAGAAATGTTAGAAAAAAAATGTTATAATGTTTGAAAACACCAAACTGTGTTAGCTTGATATTTGTAGGAGGATTGGCAAAATTTTATTTTGATTCACTAGTCTGTTTTACCTTAAGCATTTCTTTACCTGTCCGTGTGATATTTATAAAGTAGATTCTGGAAAGAAGTCCACTTCTCCATACAGGCTGGGTTGCAAACTAACCAATAATTTAAGGACAATTGATTTTGCCATACCTGGCCAGAAATTTATAATAAAATTACAGGAAGAGATTGACTTTGTGATGATGATTCTAAAGGCTAAAATAACATCTGTCAATACAGGAAATCACTAGATTGCTGTGAAAACCTGCTTTCGTTCAAATTTGACCGATATTTTAGAAATTTTGCGGTTGAGATAAGACCACCGCTTGAGCCTTTCTACAAAGTTGGCATGTTTATTTTATGTCTAGACAAGCTGTATACATTAACCTGGCTTACCGTTTCAGTTTTAGAGAAAATAATCATCAACCAGTGCATCCTAACCACAAATATGCAACAAACACGGTTTTCTAAACACTGGTTTTGATGTGATATTAGAAATAATGAATGTTAAGTTATATTTCTGTATACGTAACTGAAGATTGGGGTGAAGAGGTTTTAATATGGAATGAAATAACACAGCCTGTTTCTTATATGAAAGGATTTTAATGAAATGTTTTAAATTCAGGGGGGATATTTTATGGTTGTTTGACATATAACTCATTTGCTGACAGCATGAAAACCACACAAAAGAAGAAGGCAATCCAGTGTTCACATAACATGGTTATTACTCATTGAACTTAAAGTAATAGATACCACAGTGTTGTATTTACTACTTAGATAATGAATAATATTTATATTTTGTATGTTAAGGTACACATAGGTCTTCAGTCTATTTTATTTCTTAAACTATTCATCTAAACTTGCATGCCCTAATATACATGAACCTATTTTGTTTTAAAAAATTCAAATTTTGGAAGAAAAATAGTGCAGCTATTGGCATGACCCTCTTGTCTGCGTAAGTGTTGTTTAACCATTTTGTAAAGGGCCATTTACTTAGAAATTAAAAATGCTATTCACTACAAACTATCCAGCATTGAGAAAAGTGGAGCCACCATTCGCAGGCAGGTTTTCCTCCATATTTCACCTCTGTTACTAAGTTGTTTTTTTTAATGACATGCTTAATGTAAACTTTTTGATCTTAAAATCCAAAGGCCACCTTTATTTGCATTTTAACATCAATATTACCTTTGAAAACATTTACTTGATATTTATAAAAGTCAGCATGAATCTGAAAGTCACTGTATATGCTGCTTTGAATTAAAAATTGTGCTGAGTCAGCAAGTTTTTTTCTTTCAAATTCAGTACACCTGTCTATGAAGTAAGCAATGTAACATAATGTTATCCAAGCAATTATTTTGTCTGAGTTGTTTATGTTTTCAGTACAAAACTTAGCTGTATGAATTTTAAGCTTGTCTGTTTCGAAAGAAAAGTTGTGCAATTAGGATCGCTGCGGCGGCCGTTTCGTCAAAATGGAACTTGGAATACTTGTTTATCATGACAAGGCACTGTTATTGGACAAAGGGACAGTATTCTGAAAATAATATTTTAGGAGTTATGTCCCTTTTTATCTTAAAATATTAATAAAAATCGGTTATTTATAGTCATACCTATTAACAGATGAGCGTTAAACACCACATATAGTGCTCTTGTTTCACTGTTTGTGCCACTTAAAATCCAAACCAGAAAAAATATGTTTATATTTCAGTAAAGAAAATACAGTGCTGAGGGCTTATATCAAGCCAGATCTGGTTTCTGTTATACCAAATGCTGTTGATGCAAGTATGTTTGTACCAGATCCATCCAAAAGACAACAAGATAAAAGTTTGTATATTAATTTTAACTTGAATAAAACCACATGAACTTTGTTTGCTAAGTTGTGGTAAGATAAGAAAATATAAATTATTAGTTTTCCAGCACTGGTTAAAGGGATGTTTGCTGATATTGTAAGCAAACTTTTCTTTTATCTTATAATCTGTTGAATTTATATAATGGATTCATCCTATTTTGTGTTGAAACAATCCATTTGAATACCATTATTAAATTACAAAAATGAAGTAGTAGTGACCCAAACTACACAGAAGTGTAAGTGGGTAAGCGTTAAAAGAGGTTTTTTTTTTAAAAAAAACGACTCTTACTAAGCACCCAAAAAAATAGTATATTGATAGAAAAGAACCCAAACAAAAATATTCTTAAAATATTTTAAATGTATTTAAGCATGGCTTCTGCACATGTGCTGTTTGATTTAATGAATTTTTTCAAATATTTTTTTTTCATTGGTATGTTTCATATGACACTATACAAACATAATTTTGCTAACTACAAGCAATCTGAAATAGTTTTATATCCTTTAACCTAACCTTATTAATGGAACAAAAAGTAATAAGCCTTTGCCAGCATTATAGAGCTAGGCCAGTTTGTACAATTTGACCAGACTATACTGTTGGCAGCGCAATTTTAGTAGTGTTATATTGATACCCTTAAATTGTTATAGATTCAAATCATGTTGAATCCATAACACAAATTCTGTAGGTCAATGGTATACCATATAAAATTACCTATTTACTAACAAGAAATTCGGGAGCGTCCATGGTTGAATGGTTATGATTGTCGACTTTAATTCACTTGCTTCTCACTGCTGTAAGTTTGATTTGTGACAATGTTTTCGAATTCCTTTATGTGAGAAAGTTATCTGGCAAGCTTACAGAACATCGGTGGTTCTACTCAGGTGCATGTTTGTGCCTTAGATAATGTGCAATGGGGCATCTTAGCTCTTCCTCCACCAATAAAACTGGAAAGTTGCCATATGACCTATAATATGTTGGTGCAATGTAAAACCAAAACAATTACAAAAAATTCAACAATAGCAAGCCTTTAATAGAAAAATCCTGTTTTTTTTATCTTTATCAATTCCCTTAAGATGTGAACACTAATATTTTATCCATTTGTATTATCAGAAAATTCATTTTAACCACATTAAAATTTCTTTTATCATAATTCATTATCAATACTTAATCTCATACTGTCATGTTTAATGTTAGTTGAAACAGACATTTTGTTAGAAGTTTGGTGAATGCAGATTAGGTGAAGAAGTCTGTGGTTTTTTAGGATGGTCATAATAAATTGAAGCAGTGACAGATTTTATCAGGCTGATCATATTAAACATCTGTCTGAGGTTGATTAATTTGTAAATTTTTGTTAATGCATCTTTAATGTGAATTATGAAACAACATTTGAATAGATTTTTGTTGTTGTTTTTTTTTTATTGTTGAGTATGTTTTTTTTTTTTTTTTTTTTTTGCTCAGCTTTCTGAATTCTTTTAAATATTACTTAATTACACTTAATATTGAGTTAATCTTGGTGTCACGAATTTTTTGAATTCCTTTGAAATTATATGGCAAAATTAGATTTTTTTAGCATGTTAGTTTTTCCCTATATTTTTTATCATAAATTCTAAAAAGAGCTTCTTGTTTATTCCAATTTACTTACAAAAATGCTCCTAGTGTTTGTAGTTGTTTATCATAAGCTTATTTAATATAAGAACTAACAATTTATAATGTTTGATTTTCCGGCTTTGTAACTGTAATGGAATTGTTTGTATTCTCTCAATAATTTTCTTTTGAGGGTGGGAGGGGGTTAAACAGGGTGTGATTTATTTACATAAAATTATAGTTTTATGCTTAAATTGCTAACTTTTTCCTTTGTTTTTCTCTATTTTCTTTAAAACATATCTCTTGTCCTGTCTTAGCTTTTCTAACATTCTGCCAAGGAGCTTGGCAAATGCTTTTTACTAGCCTGCCAAGATACATTTAATTGAAATTTTTTATTACCTCATTTTCTGACAATGAAATGTTTACCTATTTCATAACAATGTCTCTTTTAAGATTGACTATTCATTGGAAAGTGGGGCTATCCTACGCACCAAGGCAATGCCACCAGTGTCACACTTTGGTGTACAACGTCTTGTACATGTTCATAAGTTCATTAACCACTAAAAATGATAAAGTTAATTGACACATGTCTTTGGGGTTATTGACATATATCTTTTAGTTAAATGACATGTGTCTCTGTTTAATTCACAGATGTCTTTGAGTTAATTAACAGACTGATGTCTTTGAGTTAAGTCACAAAAGTCTTTGAGATCATAACTGGAGGTCTCTATCTAAGGCCAATAACTCTTGCATGGATATTGACTGAAATATTATTTTTTCTGATATTTCTTAATACTGAATGCGCAGGCTGGTCTTGATCCATGCTGGTCGCAAACGCATTACGTTGGTTTTGTCATGACATGGCTCATATGTTTTCTATTTTAGTAACCATAGTGATTGTAAGCCGTCTTGTATACAGGAAGGGCATGGATCTGCTGGCAGGTATTCTACCAGTGATCTGTAATAAACATCCAGATGTTAACTTTATTATAGGTCAGTTTATTTATCTTTTTTTTTTAAATTTTTTTAAGTGCTAGTTGTCATACTAAAAGGCCATTGCTAAATAGAGTTTAACAGAGTTTGACAGACAGGATTAAAACTTGGAATTCATACACAATAAACACTTCACGTGATCTCCCAATTTAAGCAGACAGGGTAGTTAAAACAATAATGCAAGATATATACAAAGCATAAAAAGGAATGCTTACAATAGGATGTTAGATATGACATAAATACATTAAATGATGTTAGGAAAATCACTTCTCTGCAATAAGTATCTATGCAAACTGCAATTTGTGAGGAAAACATATTTTTAGTTTTAGTTTATACAAAGTTATATCAGTATGATTATACTGGAAGCTATAAGCTTATTTTGAATACTTTTGAATCAATTTCTGGAGAAAAAAAAAACAGTACATGTACTGTAAGAAATAAGTCAAAAGTTCTTGCTTATGGAAACAACAGCTTGCCACTGACAGGGTTTGAACCCACACAGCCAGCAATCTTTAGATTATAAGTCTGATGCATTAACCACTTGGCCATGTTGCCTCTCTAATATTTTTCTTGGCTTTATCAAATTTGTTCTCATATATACATGTATTTATACAGGTGGTGATGGACCAAAAAGAACTCTTCTAGAAGAGATAAGGGAGAATAATCAGTTACAAGACAGAGTTACCTTTCTTGGACCATTAAAACATAGTGAAGTTAGAAATGTAAGAGCTACTTTAATAGCCATTTTGTGTTTTTGTTTAGATGTCTTCTTCTTTGTCTTCCTTAGCAACTTCTTTAGCAGCTTTTCAATTAACATAGGAAATTTGTATACTTGAAGTAGTGAGGTCTAAAACTTTATACTGTGGCTCATTTAAATGTCACAAAATGAGATGATACCCCACCCACTCAATTATATTGACAGACTGTGTCTTATTCCTTAACCAACTGTAACCAAAAGTGGCTAATTTTGGCCACCGGCATAAAATCAGGCCAACCTGCAAATCTGTATGGCCTGACAAAAGCTGTATACTGTTGGTAGCTTAACTTTTGTATTTTGAGCAACATTAAATCTTTTTAAACTTTGAATGGACTGTTTCAAATACAAAGCAGGGTGAAGAGTTAACTGTTTCGTAACAGTTTTCTAAGCAACTACTTATCACAGCCCCTTGATATTTGGCATACAGCATTGACACATGGTCCTATACCGTTGAATTCGATTTCAAGTCTGTCGCTCATCCACTTCCTGTTTATCAACTTAGTTAAATTTGTGACATTAATGGTCAAAGGTAGGAAATTTTCGTAACAGTTTTCTCAGCAACTACTTATCACAGCTTCTTGATATGTAGCATACAGCATTGCCTCAGGGTCCCATACTGTGGGATTCCATTTCAGGTCTGTCGCTCATCCACTTCCTGTTTACCGACTTAGTTAAATTTTTGACATTAATGGTCAATGGTAAACATTTTTGTAACATCACGGCCTCATGATATATGGTATACAAATGCAACCCGGCCTTTTCTGTCTTTGACCCATTTTTGTTAATATAAAATGAAATCCAAAAATTGAGCTATCAGCAGTATAGAGCCTGGTCAGACTGCACAGAAATGCAGGCTGGCCTTGGTCTATACTGGTGGCTAAGACTAATCACTTAAAAGATCCAGCAGGTCAAGTGTTTGACTGTATTTATATTTGAAACATTTATGTATATATTTTCAGGTATTGGTACAGGGTCATATTTTGATAAACACATCTCTTACAGAGGCTTTTTGTATAGCTATAGTAGAGGCTGCTTGTTGTGGGTAAGTTATTACATATTATTACATAACTTTTTTTTTCAGTAGACAATTAAAAAACATCACAATTTCAATAAGGGAGGTAACTTTAGATTATTCTGTCTATTTATTGTTTACAAGGTTTTAAACTTTGAAATTTTTTTGTTGTCTATGCGCTTTTGATTTGGAAGTGATTTTTCATTCAGAGCCAGGATGATACCAAAGTCCCTTGGTACTTATCTATTGTTTTTTTTCCTCTAAGCATAACTTTGATGTTGCAAAGCTACTACTTTCGAAATGTACTATTTAATTCGAAACCCTATTGTAATGTTGTTATTAAATCCAATAAGTCATAAATTTAAAATGTTTTATAGCAGCACGTCTCCAGATTCATGCTAATTTTCATGAAAATATTGAAAATGTTTTTTTTAAAGTAAAATATTGTGAAGTGAACAAAGAAAATAATTTACACATTGCAAACAGCACTTACAATCTATGTACAGTTCCAAAATAGAGGTCAAAATATGAAAAAAAAATGAAAAAAAATAGCCCTTACTGTGTTAGTCACACAGTAGGAATACCGTTCAATATCAGGCATTAATTTCACTTAACATGTAAATTATTACTCAAATTCAGAATCTTATCACTATTGTTAAAATTTTAGTACATTTTTTTCAGATTTGATTTTCTTAAAATGATTTTGCTTATCTGAAGGCATGCAGTTTTAACCATATTGTGTCTTTGTTACGTAATTCACATGAGTAGTTATAGAATAAAAGGTTCCATAATGATATAATTAACTGCTATTTCTAGTAGTGTTATCAATATTACATTCACGTGACACATACTTTGTCAGAAAGTTAAAAACATCATTCTTTAAAATGTAGAACGTTGATATAATTTTTATTTTAGATAGAAATAAAAGATTGAAATACATGTATATAAACAAGTCCATTTAGTGTATTTATTTTTTAAGGAATAAGGATGCATCTTCAGGTTTGAATATTTTAAATATTTTTCCTGAAAAACATAAATGGTTTGGTCCATATTGAAATATGGACAAGTACACTTCAGATATTAAGCATGGTAATGATTTAAATGTAAGCATGTAGTCAAATTTGATAAAGTGAGTTTTTTTATTGTTTTATATAAAAATGTTTATATTGATGACAGATTTTTCACTATTTACTAGGTTACAGGTTGTTAGTACAAGAGTGGGTGGGGTACCGGAAGTTCTACCTCCAGAGATGATAAAACTGGCAGAACCTAGTGTCAAAGGTCAGTTCTTATAATATCTTAATTATTTGTGCCACGTCACGACAAAACCAACATAGTGCGTTTGCAACCAGCATGGATCCAGACCAGCCTGCACATCCATGCAGTCTGATCAGGATTCATGCTGTACGCTATCAGTTTCTCTACTTGTAATAGAGTTGGTAAGCGAACTGCATGGATCCTGATCAGACTGCGCGGATGCCCAGGCTGGTCTGGATCCATGCTGGTCGCAAATGCACTATGTTGGTTTTGTAGTGACACGGCTCATTTATCTTTCAAGATTTTACTTCAGATGACCATAGAGTTAAAATTTGAAATTTACATTGAGACAGGAATAATACTCTGTTTGGTAAAACTGGCAGAGTCCAGTGTTGTCAACAAAATTTGAGTGAATATAAATCATTGTAAATCTTTTGATTTCGGGGCAAGAAAATTGTCTTTATCCTTTACACTTATAAAAGGGAAGCACTGGCCTAGTGCTTAAGGTGTCTGCCATTCAACCCAGTGACCATGGGTAAGAGCCCTTCTTTGAAGCATGACCATGTTTCTTCATTTGACACTAGTACTGGTCCGGGAGTCGGACTTGAAAGTGAATAATATAAGTTGCAAGAATTTATCTTGCTATCAAGCTAAAATGACTATGTTTTAACTAATTAATAACAGTGTATTAATGTGAAGCAGAAAAATGTTCATTAACAAATAAATTGTACACTTAAACGTATTTGTGCAAGGTAAAGAAAGTTGAAATATATTTATTTATTCTCATTTATTTAAGCACTTGTATCAGCATTAGAGGATGCTATCTCAGATCAGAGAAATGGTAAAGTAATAGACCCATACGAGGCTCATGAGCGTATAAAGAACATGTATACATGGCCTAATGTTGCACGTAGAACGGAAGTTGTTTATGACATGGTTCATAACTTACCTGACCCAGATATGAGTACAAGAATTAAAAGGTGAGTAAAGTGAGGGAAGGTGTGCAGATTTTTTTCTGGCTAACATTTTTATCTTGTGTATTATTATAGGCGTTAAAATATGATTTTTTTTTCAAAACAGCTGAGATTAAGTTTTTTATATATATCATAAGTATACGTCCTGGGATTGACAAATTTATCATTTTATTGTACCTTTATGGTACTTATGGACATGGAAATTTGAATTTATAAATTTTGATTATGAAAATTTGTATGTAGTCTGTATTTTTTTTCATCTCTGTAATGCCCTTGTACTAGTTTTTTTCAAAGTCAGTAAATTAATGCATGACATTTACATGAAGGAAAAACAACAGATTTACCCATTTTAAGCTTCTCTGTTTTGAAGAAAAAGTCAAGCTATTATGATTGCTGGGTCATTGTTGTTGTTGTCGTGCAAAAACATTACTCAAACAATTTTAAAGGTTTCAATATTAAACTTGGAATGCTCGTTAACTAAGATAAGGCATAGTAGTTTGGCATGGGGCATCATTCTGAAAGCTATATTTTTGAGTTATGCCCCTTTTTTTTAAACACATGAGCTTTAGTTAATACTGCTTGTGGTGCTCTTGTTTACATCAGGGTCTTTCAAATAATATTTGAAAGACCCTGTTGACATAGTATAATGAAATATATCAAATTTTTACTCTTGAGTTGATATAGTATATATATATATATGTATATCTCCCTAATAAAATGCTGTATTTTAATGATTAGCTCAGGTTTTATCCAAGATGACATTCTAATAACATAGTGCAGCATTTAATAATAAAAGAGCTTAACTCTTAGCCTGCTGGAATGAAAAGCAGATAGCGTAAAGCCAGGACATCCTGCACTTTCATGCATTATGACAAGGGTCTTTTTTGTTGGCTGAATATAGATATCCTCCAGAATTACATGTATCATAAACATTCAACTGATAAAAATAAACTGGGGCAGTCTTTTATATTTTAGGCAGTAATGTTGTAATGTTGTATTGTAAACATTTTTCATTATAAACTATTGGTCATTGACTATTTTTATGTTGTTTTTTTGTTTTTGTTTTTTTTCTTTTAATATATAATTGTAGCCAGATAATGTCACGTTAACTTTAAATTTTCATCTTGATATCCCCAAATATGAAAATTGACAGTTCCAAAAATGGAAGCTGTTGTAACAAGTACATGTATATTAAAGAAATGCAGTAGATTGGTTTAAACATATTTATTCAACAAAACATTTAACGTCTGAGCCCGTGTGAACAATATTCGCTCACCAGAGCCAAAGGCACAGGGTGAGCTATTAGAATCAAAGGGGGATACTCTGGCGTCCGCTGTCATGCGTCAACAATCGTCTTCTCTGAAACTACTGGGCAGATTTACTTCAAATTTGGTCTGTAGCATCCTTGTGACAGTCACACTTGAATTTGCTCATGTCATTTCAATTGGCCCCTTTTAGGGGTCAACAGAGCTAAAAATAGAAAAAACCTTTAAACATCTTCTACTACAGAACTAATTGATGGATGGTCACCAAACTTTGTCTGTAGCATTCTTGGGTAGTCTTTTATCAAGTTTGCTCATATTAATTTGATTGGCCCCTTTAACCCTTTCTCTGCCATAGGGACGGCTTAAGCCGTCCCTGTTATTTTCGGCGTATTTGCCATATGGACGGCTTTAGCCGTTTCTATCATAATCATAATAATAATAATAAATTAATAATAATAAAAAAAATAATAATAAATATAAAGAAAATTATACCATCAACAATAATTATTATTATACTAGCATATTTGGAAACATATATAATTATTATAATGCTAATAACAAATAATAATAATAATGATATTAGTTAATAATATAGTAATTTTTAGAAAACCCTCTGGCAAATAGGTGATCAATAAAACAATAACCCTCTGGCAGCGAAAGGGTTAAGGGTCTCTAGGGCTAAAACTAATGGATGGATGATCACCAAACTTTGTCTTTATCATTCTTGGGTAGTCTTTTATCAAGTTTTCTCATATTAATTTGATTGTTCCTTTTTAGGGGCCGCTAAAGCTAAAAAAAGAAATACCTTTAAACATCTATATCTTTAGAACTAAGTGATGGATGATCACCAAACTTTGTCTGTAGCATTCTTGGGTAGTCTTTTATCAAATTTGCTCATGTTAATTTCATTGGCCCCTTTAAGGGGTCTCTAGGGCTAGAACTAGAAAAACCTTTAAACGTCTTCTTCTATAGAACTAATTGATGGATGATCATCAAACTTTGACTGTAGCATTTTTGGGTAGTATTATATCAAGTTTGCTAATATTAATGTGATTGGCCCCTTTTAGGGGCAGCTAAAGCTAAAAATAGAAATACCTTTAAACATCTATTTCTACAGAACTAATGGATGGATGATCACCAAACTTTGTCTGTAGCATTCTTAGGTATGCTTTTATCAAGTTTGCTCATATTAATTTAATTGTCCCCTTTTAGGGGCCACTAAAGCCAAAAATAGAAAAACCTTTGAATATCATTTCCTACTGAAATAATTGATAGATGATCACCAAACTTTGTAGCATTATTAGGTAGTCTTTTATCATGTTTGCTCATATTAATTTGATTGACTCAAATTAAATATCAGAAAATATTGACAATGGATAATTTCCAACACTGAAAAGCAGTTGTTTCTGGTGAGCGACTCAGGGCCATCATGGCCCTCTTGTTTACAAAGTGCATTTTTAGATTGGGCACTCCCTTTAGTATTTGATAGTTACAGAGATATTGTTATAACAGTTTTTTCTACAATATTAATTATTCAGATATTATCAATGTGGTCCACTAGCAGGGAAGTTGTTTGTTATAGCAATGGTTCTAGATTTATTCTTTCTCTTCATTCTCAAGATATTTCAACCAGAAAATGTAAGTTGTTTAGTGTTCCTTTCTTATAATGATAATACGTATTTTCCTGTAGTAAACTTTTATTAATTTTGCGGGAAAACAATGAAAGCTGTATATTTAAAATCAGTCACTTGCTAGTCCAATAGTAACATTATTGTGAAAGGTAGTCTGATTTAAACCAACAGTCATTGGGCTATAGGCAGACAGTTTACCTTCAGGTTGTTGCTCTACATTGGTTCAACACATATTATGTCCATTTGTGCTCAAATTTTGGGGATGAAAATTAAATTATTCTATGTGAAGAAAGAAGTCAGATGTTTATATATGTGTATATACATAGCCTTATGATAGGCTTATCTGTAATATCCATATGTAACAATAAAATTAAATCAGCCAAATATATACGGTGTGTTGAAGGGCCAATGACGTACATGCTAGCCTCAGTTTACAATAGTTTGTCTAAAGCCTTTGTAGAGATTTTAGAAGAAAGACCTTTTGTACCAGTCTTACATGAGTTTAATAATAGTTTAATGTATATTGTGTTCATGAGAAATTTACACAATCTAACATCATTATCTTAAGAATAAATATAATGTACAAACAAAAAAGGTTGGACCAAAAGTTACACCAACATTATCTAGGGTGTTCCCATAAACGTCTCCTAACTGGCATGGATGGATAATGCCTTTCAGACCTATGGAACTTTTCTTTGAGTCTAAAGAGAGTTGCAAACTCATTGTTTAGATAAGGTTACCTAGCTCAAAATGGAAAACTGTTACATGGTGTTATATGATATTTTAAACATCTAATACATACTGTATACATGTTGTCCAAAAAAATCATATTAAATACTTATTGTACTGTAAAAACACAGTTCTGTCAAAATGTCAAAAAATGATGGTGTAAAATAAAGTTACTTAATGAAGTAAAGAGGTTATTATACTAGTACACTGATGAGAACAATACTGATTCTATTGGACTCATACGCAGCTGCAAAACAAATAACAGGCTTGTACATATCCAATATAGGTTTATAAGGTATGTACTCATCCAATAGAATTCAGTATTGAACTCAACAATGTATAATCACCTCATTATATCTAAAAATGGAATCTAACAATGCATATTTATTTCTTTTGAAACATAGATTGTTTTATATTTTACAGACGATTGAAGCTTGTCCAGATTTTTCAGCAGCTTTTAGAAAACCAACAGTTATACGTCCAAATAGCCCTAGAAAATCTCAACCTGAAAATAAAAGGCATAGAGGGAAATTAAAATCAACTTAGTAATAGAATCTTTCAATTCTCATAGATATATTTATTTTTTCTCATATGTAACTTATTAAGAAATAAAAAAAAATATGAAATTATGTTTATTGAGTTCAGTTGTTTTTTGTGTTTTCTTGACATTTGTTTTTAGATAATTTAAAGTTAAATTTTTTTTAGAAATTGCCATATCAGACATTTTAGTTTCTCGAAATAAATATGTGTTCAAATAACGAAGCCATGACGGTGATTTGCGGTTACCATAATGTGAAGTATATTTGTTTTGTAATCCAGGGGTCGTTGGTATTTGAATGTTGCCGATTTGCCATAACAACAGTTAATATTTTCATAAATTGCTGACCTATGTGTTTCATATATAAATGGGTCACTGATATAGTAGGTAAATTACTTAGTAACCTAGATTTAAACAAAGAGGCAGTTTGCTTGGGTTCAAAGCTCATACTAACATAAATCTAGGTACTCTAGTCGAATTTAGAAATTTACGTACATTGAGTGTGTCTGAAATACATGCACTGATGTCTCCAGTCTAATAACATACAGTTACGGTCCCTTTGTACATGCATATACTGTTTTCTTACTTCATTATCTAGTAAAATATATATGAAATATGACATATGTTCGCTTCTCTAGTATAGTTTAAACTTATTCTATTGCTACAAATACATGTAAAAAAAAACTATCAATATGCACGTAGAATAAAAGCTGCCGCCTGAACTAAAGCTAGGCAACCTGAACTAAAGAACTAATCATGGACGGACACCTTGGGTCTTCATCTGCCAATAAAACTGGAAAGTCGTCGCATGACCGGGGACTTTAATAACCCAACAAAAAAGAGCTAAAGTAATTTTGACTTTATAACATCAATAAGTTCAAAACATTCTTAAATAAAACTTATTGTCTTTTGTCATCTTTATTGTGCGAACGTGTAAATGATGACAATGGACTTAAAGACTCGTTTGATCTTTGTCTCATTCATAGAAAAAACATCAACAGCTGCTGCATTGTGATTGATTCGAACGAACTAATGTAAACAATAACATCAAAGAACTGTTTTACTATTTATGACAATTTGTCATGCTTATGTGTATTAATAAAGTAGTCCGTGATATCTATATTCCTACGTCAACATTATAAAATCAGGCCGGCCTGCACATCTAGAATCTGTGGAACTGTCGTCTGCATCTTTTTAAAGACAGGCTAGCCTACACATACATGTATATATCCTACCAGGTTCAATAATGTATTTTTTATGTGAGGAAGCTATCCAGCTAGCTTACGGAACGTCGGTAGTTCTACTCAGGTGCCCGTTCGTGCCTGAAATAATGCACGGAAGGGCACCTGAGGTGTTCCTCCACCAGTAAAGCTGGAACGTCGCCGTATGACCTATACTGTGTCGGTGCGACGTAAAATCCAATCAAACAAACAAAACTAAGTTTTGTATTCAAGCCCTTGAAAATGTCAATGGACTGTTCCAGATTCAAAACAGGACGAATGTATTATGCAAATTTAGTGGCGGAAAGGTCAAGTAGGGAATCACGTGCTGTATGATTTGCATTTTGCTTTATTTCAAAATAAATTGTGATTTAAATCAACATGACCTTTTCTCTCTTTGATCCTCCTTTTCCGTACAGAGACATTTCTGCGAATTTTCTATTACTTGAAATGTCAGTTTTGCAAACTGTTAACATTAACCTAGAATAATTTCTGTAGCACTGAAACCGTTGTGCTTTTCGAAAATTATTTCTTTAATATGAATTATATGATCTGTTGAAAATGTTTGTAAAGTGCAGATATCCAGCTTTCTAAGAAAAGCTAAGAATAGATGAAACAATACCGCCGTACACACTTCACATTGCTACCTAAGCCAATCAGAATGGAGATTTTCATATCACGTGATAACAAAATGAACCACAAAATACCTAAAAAGGTTGCGCCAACGGGGCACGCCATCCGTGCTAGCCGGTATAGCTCAGTCGGCTTGAATCTCGACATGATGGTTCGATTCCTGGGCTGGCCAACTATATTAATAAAACAGCCTGTTAGATGAGACTGTGTATACATATAAGTGCTTTTAAACACTTGGCATGCTGGAGAACTAGGAGAGGCTTCTGGAATTGGAGCATCTTTATGTATCTTGCACTATTGCCTAATTCCAAAATGATTAATACTCTTTTGGAGGACTCGTCATGTTTTTGTCGAGTTACCTGTATAAAGTACGAAGCTTGAAACCAGTATGTAGGCTATTGTGGGGTAAACAATATTCGGAATATTTCTCTTAAAAATTCTTGTTCACGAAAAAAAATATTTTTCGAATACCCAAATGAACGGCGATTCTTAACAGTTTTGGAAATGCTTAGCATGCACTTGCGTGCAGTTTGGCTATTCAAATTATATACGGTCTATAACTATTTTGTATAATGATACTCTTCAAATTTAAGGCTGGGCAAATCTATTACATTTAAAAGAGGATAAGTAATAAAGTGTAATGTATGTATAATAATGGTATATGTGGAAGTTCTATTTTACGATAGGAACATCTGTCACATATTAATAATATTAGTCATAGTGTCACGTGGCCAATAATGAACGCTGTAGACAAATTAATGTTGTGATTACATGGGTTATTCTAAAATTATATCCGTAATCTTTCTGATAATCTGATATGTATAATTTAAAGAACATGGCGAAATAAGGGACTGTGTGACCATTTACAAGTTGAACGAGTGCTGTAGTCTTTACCAAGTCAGCAAGTACTGTTTATACCTTGTTGTGACTGGCAAACCTTTATGTTGTTTCCATGCCCATTTATTGTATAGATTCTTACTAACTCACCACGATAATTATATCTTTAAAGCTATTAACCCGTATATGATGGCTTGTACTTTTCTGACTCATAGGCAAATCCTTATTGCCCTCGAAGTGTACCAAAGTTCTGTCAAAATAACAAATATTTGGTTGTGTGATCAGGATCCATGCTGTTCGCTTACAGACCCTATATATAACAAGTAGAGAAACTGATAGCGAACAGCATGGATCCTGATCAGACTGCGCGGATGCGCAAGCTGGTCTGGACCCATGCTGGTCGCAAACCCATTATGTTGGTTTTGTCGTGACGCGGCTCATTTTTTTAGCTATCATAAAGGAAGTTTGCTGTAGATCTATATAAGTTCGTTATAAAGATTCTTGGCATGTTGGCTTGCATAGCGGCTCGGGATATATACGCAAACCACAATCTATATGGGGCCATACAACCTGTCAAAATCTTAGAATAAGTAATATATTCTATTTTAGGATACAAAATGGCCGCTAGAATCGTGGATTCAACAGGGTATAATCACAGGTGCTTGAAACAAACTTTTTAAAGTTTTATATGGGCTATATACTATAATAAGATATCTTTATATACATATATAGGCCGATTATGAAAAATATTTGATTATGTGACTAGCGCCTGTGGGTATAATTCAAACTGTATGATGATGAGGAAGGTAGTCGGCACAGAATTAGTTACTGAACCGATACGGGATATATGGTTCTGTTGGAAAACCATATCAGGGCGAGTTCGAACCTGTATGTGTAAACGAACTGTTTGCTTGATTAGTTACTAGCCATTTTGCACGCGCACGTTTATGTTATACAATGTACTGTAACAGCCAAAAGCTGTGTTCTGTCGGAATCCAACATACAATACAAGAATTTTTGTTAAGGTCATACGGCGGTCCTCCATCTTTATAGGTGGTGAAAGACTCCAAGATAAACTCGTTAATTAAGGTACACAGGCACCTGGAAATTCTTTAAGCTACCGTGATATAGATATTAAGTGCCTTAATTGGAATTATTATCGCCCTATATGACTAAATATATTTGCAAATGCAGCGTGACGGGGTTATATAAGTTTTATATCTTTTTAATTTTGCATGACCTAAAAAGTATAAAATGTACAGAAATTCATACGCCTGCCAGCTGTCGTAGTTTATATTACAATATATTGATTTTGTAAGAGTTTTAATCAACATTTATCTATGTAGGTATAGATGGATGTTTGACGTTAACATTAATTGAACGGCCGTCTTTGTTAGGTATACAACATGTTGTGACTTGTGATTAAAATAAACAACAAGGTAACTAGAACTTAATTATTTGCATGGTTTACTGTATTCAAATAATTTGATTATTTTTTGTTTTTTGAACCGGAAGGACTATATTTATACAAGCTGTTATATTTCAGTTGTGACATCGTTATTAAAGGTACAATTGTATGAAAATGAGTATATTATTAGATGCATAAAAATTAATGAATGGACAATCATTATACAGTATAACATGTGCATGTCAACGCCCGTTGAGACTCAAAAATGGGGGTTGACGTTCTGAAGTCTTACATATGGCATAGTTGTTGTAAAGAGGTTAAAATTGTACAGATGGTCGCTATGCAGAGGTTATACTGTATAAAACCTTTACATGTATTAGATTTTGTTTTTCTAGTGTTGTATCTATTAGAAAGTTACCCAAAATGAAGTATTTTGAAGGGAATTCAAAGTACTACTCTTTACATTTTGTTGTTTAATGCCAGGTCATTCCACATTTAGCGCTACTTTCTTAACATGAATAGCATCTCACATATTCTAAATACACTTTTAAGATATTATGAAGCATATGATTTCCTTTTCTTTAAGTAGTCATTACTGAAACTTAATGAGTTCGTTGAGATAAAACTTGGGGATAAATTCGTTGTCCGAAGATATTCGCTTTTAGAATTAATAATCTTATATTTCTTATAAATATTCTTAAAACGATTCATTGCATTTTTTTCATTATCCCTCATGTACAGACTCAATCAAATCGGATCTGCAATTTTCATGAAATTTTGTTGTGACTAATGCTTCCAACGGATCTCTCTTTTTCCAGATTTTTAAAACTAATTCCATAAAAAAATACAAACCTATGATGTTACAATTTCAGTTGATTATGAATAATTAATGTCTGTTTTTAAATTTATTATTTGCAATACGCGTTTTGATAAAATGTCCTAGTATTTTTTTATCGTTTTGGACCTTTTTGCGCCTTATAAAAATTATATAACTTATTAATGTTTCACAAATACAATTTACAAACATATACAAGTTTGTGAACGCAAACACATTTAAACTGCCTAGAGATATGCGATGTAGTTAAAAATGCTTACAAATAATTAATATCTAAACTAAAAATAATAATAATAATTACATTTGAACTTTTAATGACATTTATGATTCTTTAGAGACATTACTATATAGTTAATATATATTTATGTTAAACACGTTCACTTTTTGTGGAAAATAATTGCATGACCTGGCCAACCTGCACATCCTGGCAGTATAGTTCTTCTTTTTTAATGTTGTTTGCTTAATTGTTTCTCACTTAAAACTTTAACGTTGCTTAAATCAGTGATGGACGGTTCTATGAATCTATGGTATACTTTTTAAAATTTCGCAGGGGTTGTTCATGAATTTTTGCTTGTTATGTTCAAAATATCGTCGTGTAATGCGAATTCAATACGATAAATGTAAGTATCGTCGTGCAATGCGCATTCAATACGATAAGTGTAAATATCGTCGTGGATGCGCATGCTATACGATAAGTGTTGAATATCTTCGTGTAATGCGCATGTAATACGATAAGTAGAAATATCGTCGTGAAATGCGCATTCAAAACGATAAGTGTGATTATCGTCGTAAATGCGCATTCAATACGATAAGTGTAAAATATCTTCGTGTAATGCGCATTCAATACGATAAGTGTAAATATCGTTGTGGCCGCGCATTTAATACGATAAGTGTAAATATCGTCGTGTAATGCGCATTCAAAACCATAAGTGTAAATATCTTCGTGTAATGCGCATTCAATACGATAAGTGTAAATATCGTTGTGGCCGCGCATTTAATACGATAAGTGTAAATATCGTCGTGTAATGCGCATTCAAAACCATAAGTGTAAATATCGTCGTGCAATGCGCATTCAATACGATAAGTGTAAATATTGTTGTGGCCACGCATTTTATACGATAAGTGAAAATATCGTCGTGTAATGCGCATTCAAAACGATAAGTGTAAATATCGTCGCGGATGCGCATTCAGTACGATAAGTGTAAATATCGTCATGTAATACGTATTCAATACGATAAATGAAAGTATCGTCGTGTAATGCGCATTTAATACAATAAGTGTAAATATCGTCATGTAATGCGCATTCAATACGATAAGTGTGAATATCGTCGCGTAATGCGCATTCAGTACGATAAGTGTAAAATATCTTTGTTTAATGCGCATTTAATACGATAAGTGTAAATATCGTCGTGCAATGCGCATTCAAAACGATAAGTGTAAATATTGTCGTAAATGCGCATTCAATACGATAAGTGTAAATATCGTCGTAAATGCACATTCAAAACGATATGTGTAAATATTGTCGTAAATGCGCATTCAATACGATAAGTGTAAATATCGTCGTAAATGCGCATTCAAAACAATAAGTGTAAATATCGTCGTGCAATGCGCATTCAATACGATAAGTGTAAAATATCTTTGTGTAATGCGCATTTAATACGATAAGTGTAAATATTGTCGTAAATGCGCATTCAATTCGATAAGTGTAAATATCGTCGTAAATGCGCATTCAAAACAATAAGTGTAAATATCGTCGTGCAATGCGCATTCAATACGGTAAGTGTAAATATCGTCATGTAATACGCATTCAATACGATAAATGAAAGTATCGTCGTGTAATTCGCATTCAATACGATAAGTGTAAATATCGTCGTGCAATGCGCATTCAAAACCATAAGTGTAAATATCGTCGTGCAATGCGCATTCAATACGATAAGTGTTAATATCGTTGTGGTTGCGCATTCAATACGATAAGTGTAAATATCGTCGTGTAATGCGCATTCAATACGATAAGTGTAAATATCGTCGTAAATGCGCATTCAAAACATTAAGTGTAAATATCGTCGTGCAATGCGCATTCAATACGGTATGTGTAAATATCGTCATGTAATACGCATTCAATACGATAAATGAAAGTATCGTCGTGTAATTCGCATTCAATACGATAAGTGTAAATATCGTCGTGCAATGCGCATTCAAAACCATAAGTGTAAATATCGTCGTGCAATGCGCATTCAATACGATAAGTGTAAATATCGCTGTGGCTGCGCATTTAATACGATTAGTGTAAATATCGTCGTGTAATGCGCATTCAAAACGATAAGTGTAAATATCGTCGTGGATGCGCATTCAATACGATAAGTGTAAATATCGTCATGTAATACGCATTCAATACGAGAAATGAAAGTATCGTCGTGTAATGCGCATTCAATACGATAAGTGTAAATATCGTCGTGTAATGCGCATCCAATACGATAAGTGTAAATATCCTCGTGTAATGCGCATTTGTATCATAGTTTGGAGACCTTTCTGTTGAAAATGTGTCAGGGTTAAATCGTACACATATACATGCACAGTGCGTTAACCAGAGTGCGGGTTTTAGTTTCCCGCACTCCAGAGCATGCCCATTGATTGGCTCATTTTTGCTGGGGTTTAAGAGAAAGGGAAAGCGACAGAAATATCATATTCAGATGTTCGTTCATTGGTTCATTTTTGCCGGGGTTTCATATTGTGACAACAGGGAACGTGTTTTTATGTTTGACTATGATACAAAAGAGAAAGAACACCAAAACACTCGGTAATCTGATTAATAGTCGGGGGCTACGCCCCCTCGTACAAATCAGATAACCTCGTGTTTCGGTGCTCTTTTTATTACTTAATACGATTTATGTACATGTATATCAATATGATTTTTTGACTCTGAAAATGTAAACGAGACTATACAGGGTATTTTTTGCATTTGATATGATTTTTTTATTCTGAAAATAGAAACGTGGCATATTAATAAGATTGTTTCTATTGGAATATCACGTTGTCCAAACGCTGAAGTTTGGCTGGTTATGATCTGAAAGTGTGAAATAAAACAGATATATCGTATTCTGTTGTTTTGTTCTGTGATATTAAGATGTTAAAAAAGTTATTCTGTATACAACATTTCGATATTTTTCGTCAAACTTCGGATAAAGACTATGATTATCGTTAATTAGGGAAATGTTCCGAGTGTCTTCGCACGTGATGGCAATTATTTTTATCTACTTAATCACATAATTTACTTCTCATTTAAACGAAATCTTCATCTGTTAATAAATGATTGCACCATAGATACTGCACTTAACACCCAAAACTTCTTCCCAATTTACTTGTGCAGTAATTAACTAACAATTGATAACATCATTTTTCCCGTGCATTTGATCAATATAATTATGATGTTTCCTATAGCTGTCATGACTGTATGTAATTATTGAATAATCCGTAAATTATGTATCGCAAAGTAGAAACAAAAATATGTGCCTGACAAACAGTTGGTTGATGTAAGAAGCTTACTCTGACCAAGTATACAGAAAAGTCATATTATTGCCCGCTAGCAGGAGTCGCGTTGAATGTGACTTAGGACCAAACAGAAACAAGAAGTATCTTTCAAAAGATCTTCAGTCTGAATTTTACAGGAATTCAAACTGATTTTAGACGGCCTTCGGCCGGAAAACAACAGATATAACAATACTTTCTTTTCGAAGATCCCCTCCCCAAACCTAGCCCTCACGTCCTGCCTTTCTCTAAGCTGTCACAATAAGATTTTGCAACACTTTTTCTCTAAGCTATTTAATACTGCAACGAAAACCCAAGTTTTTGAAAAAGGTGTCTTCGCTAGGTGTATTCATATTCCCAAAGTCTAAATGGAAAAATGTTTTAAACCTAAATAATTAGATTATTATGTGCTAAATTTGAGATAATTGTGTTATGAACGCTCTAATATGTGAAATAGAACAGCGTTTGCACGACAGTGCTCATCAAATATTCAATAAAAACGTCGTAACCTAATAACACTTGTTGAGGCAGCGTTTCTTGTATTTTTTTTCTCGTCATAATGATTATATAATTATATAAAAAAAACAGTGTATCTATTGGCTGTTTATGTTATATAACGCAATTTTTATGAAATAGAAAGTTACGAAAACCGTAAAGAACTCTAAAAACGACACAAATGAAACTGTTTCAGGCTCAGTTTCTAGCTCATCAACGACTGACGCATGTGCAAGCCACCGCCCATGCCCGAAGTATCGTTATAAGCGGATTTCAATATTAAAGTTCGAAAATGCTGTTTTTTTTTTTTTTTTTTGTTTTTTTTGTTTTTTTTTTTAATTTTTAAGATTTTTTTTTTTTTTTTTTTTTATTTATTTATTTATTTTTTTTTTTTAATTTTTTTTTAATTTTAAGATTTAGAGCAAACGCATGTATAATTGTATATTAATTAAGTCCTTAATCATAATCATAGAACAAATTCATCTAGTAAAATGATTAATGAATAACATACACATCAGTGATAAGCTATTTAACATAATACGATCAAAGGGAAATGTCATGATGTACATGTACTTCAAAGAGTAAGTTAAAAGAACATTTAATGAAGAATAATTCTGATTCCCATAGCTACATAAAATGCTTAACTTGCTGAATTTTAGATTTGCATACATTATGCATTTTTAACCTTGATTGATGGCGTGTTCTTATGAATCGAACACACATGTCTTTACCTACATAAATATATAGAGGATATTCAAGTTTTTCTATAAATACATGATTTATTTTCATCGAGTGGTATGAAAATAAATATTTCATGAGTGGCGGTAGCCACGAGTGAAATATGGTAATTTTCATGCCACAAGATGAAAATAAATCATGTATTTATAGAAAAAACTTGAATTTTCTGTTTATTATATACATTTTTATCTTTTTTGACATTAAAATTTGAAAGACTTTCCCTTAAATTTTGTGTACTGGCAGAATTTAAAAAAAGTAGTCCGGCAAGACACCAGTGAAAATACGGAAAATATGTTTCACTGCAGTGAAAAATAAATTTTTACAGTGAAAATACGGAAAATGAAAATACGCATTTTATTTCATCAATATTTCTCAATATTTCATTTATAAGTATATAATAAATGTGTGATATTTCATCTTTCGCAATAAGTTTCCCGTTGCGGAGAATGACAAATTAATTGAGACAGTTTTTCAGGATGGTCACAACGCGAAAAACCGAAAAAATCCGTTTTCCAGTTTTCACACGGAAAAATAGATGGCGGTATCCGGGAGCATCTTCGGCTTATTCCAGTACTACAATCATTCTCTTTTTATTTGCATTTGCTATTTGATAGTGGGCCAAAGTCTCAAAATCAGTCGTGTCGATTAAATATAAAATAATATGTCTCAGTATTGAGTGAGAAACAATATGTATTGATGATATGAGCCGCGTCACGACAAAACCAACGTCATGCGTTTGCGACCAGCATGGATCCAGACCAGCCTGCGATCAGGATCCATGCTGTTGACTTTAAACAAACCTTATTACAAGTAGAGAAAATTATAGCGAACAGCATGGATCCTGATCAGACTGCGCGGATGCGAAGGCTGGTCTGGATCCATGCTGGTTGCAAATGCACTATATGTTGGTTTTGTCGTGACGCGTCTCATATTATTTTGTTATTGTTCGCAGTGAATCACACATATATCTGTTTTGTTTTATATGACACATATGTGTAATCAATATTTGTGTAGAGAAGATTGACGTTAAATTGTTAGTTTGACCAAAACGTTTATATTTTATGACATGAAATTTGCAACAGCTGTTTCATTTGTACATGTACATAAATGTTTATCTTCAGTTACCTGACATAAATGTCTAAAATATTTGGTTATTTTTTGCACGCGTGTTACTCATTTAAGTCATGTTCATAAAGAACATTGGAATATATAGTGTTATAAAACAGCGCATGCTTTGTGTATAGGAATAGTTTTGCAATTATACCTTTATTTTAGCTTCCAATGCTTGCTTGGTGTTAGATTTGAATCGAAAATATCAGTAATAGGGACCACACAATGACAACATTGTTCGGTACATAACCATTACTAGCACTTAGTAAGAATCAAGTAAAAATGCAAATGTGATCGGGGGGGGGGGGATTAGTACAAAATAACACAACTAGGCTATCTGTCAATAGAAATGATTTGCAATGAGAGACTGGCTTTAATTTTTTAGGATTTGTAGGCTAGAGACTGTGATTTGTTCAACTGGGTCCTTACCGCAGACTCGACTTGACTCCTCGACTTTACTGGTGTTTAAAGCTAAAACAATCTTTTGTTTTATTTTACAATAAACTTTGTATACCTAAAAAGAATCATTACAGAACTATGATAATGATGTATTTTGTGGAATGAGATGTAGTATGAAATTTATTTTGTCAGACCCTCAAGTTACTTTACAAATAGTTCCATCATTCATACTCAGATGTGACATACTTTTATAATTCAAATCATGACACTTGACAAATAGCGTGTAAATAAGGTAAAGTAATTTTTTTCGCTCGTGAAAACTCGTTATTTTTCGTCTATAAAGCCGGATTGATCGGGAAAAAACACAAGTTTGTGATTAATGCATTTTGCTGCATTTTGTGATTTTGTGAATAAGTTTGTAAATAAGTACTGATACTACATAGAAAAACATACCTTCTTGTTACCTTGCCGATACGATGACGGAAAGTCACGAAGACAACCGGTTCGTAACGATTAAGTGATAAGATAAAAAGCATGACTGTTGTGCATGTCATAGATGCTCGTTTAGACAAGAATCATTTCTCGCCATGGTGCCTATTTTACATCTACAACTGTTTCTAAGCTCCACGAAATTCATACAAATAGTTTCCTTCCTTCCCATGCAGATGTCTATATCTCCCAAATGCTATTAGGTGAACATTATGCCTCAGAAATCCACATCTTTTTAGTTCTTCAGAAATGTCAAAACATATATGTTTGATTATGTTTCAATATTGGATTTAGAACACTTTAGATGTTTAAACATGAAACAATATGACTGAACGTGTAGTAATGTGTCGTAAAAGTAGCGCAAAGTGTAAACAAAGTACAAATGTAGTTCCTTACTTGTAAAATACTAATTTACTAAATTCATACCAATTGCCAACAGAGCGAAAGAATCAAAAGATAATTGATGTATGTGGCTAAAGAGTATGTCTGACAAGATACCAAAAAAAAAAAAATATTTTGAGCGTTAAAATTGATAGCATTTCCGAGACATAATGGGCCTACACTGTATAAAATACCTTAATTCAAGAACCATAACTCTTTTGTAACTTGAAAGATATCTAAACGAATTATTTCCCTTATTTTTATATGTCGGCCATCTTAAATGACAGAAAACTAGGATAGGAATGTTAAATGAGTTGGTGAACAGAACCACAGGGGAGGTAACTATACTAGGTAAATTTAAGAATGTTCGTGACATAGGTACGTCAAGTATAATGTCGTTTATGATGTCAATGACAGCGTGACGCTTAACTTAATTACATGTACTTATTTTCTGAGAGTGTATATCAATAAATTGCTGCTCTCCACTCTGTATGTGTGTCTACAGTATATTATAGAAAAAAAATGCAATATTGAGGCGTTATGTTTGTGATCACTAGATGTGTTCTTTTATTAATGATGCAGACCCCCGGAAAGCATTTTTGGGAAAGGAGCACAACTGATTATGAGGTCCAAAAACGTAAAATTTGAAATTCTTACACAGATCAACTTGAACTTGAAACCGAAAAGCAAGCAAATAATAATAACAAAAGAAAATTTACTCATAATAAAATTCAATATCGATTCTTAAAGATATCATCAGTTAAAAATATTAGTATGCTAAAATTTTATATATGAAAATACTGAAAATTGCTACACAGTCTCTTTGTAAATATAAAATAAACATGTTTTGACATCAGACGAAGAAAATATATTGTGTTTGAAACTCTTAACACTATAGTAGGTCACACAATATGAATGTATAGTATATATGTCGTTAAAAACTGTTTTTAAAGAAAGAACCACCACTAATTCCAATACATAGTTTGTATGTTATTTTATTTAAGTAAGACACTGTTGGTAAGAATTTTTTAGATTTACTTGCCTTTGACACAAGTAAATTGTCCAGAACTTCATAAAGTAGTATATATAAGTAAATAGAAACCCTTAGCGAGAAACGCGATATTTTTAAAACCCAAGTGCTTGGCAATGACCTAATGAAATGCCATTCAACTTAAAAAGTGTTTACTATTTTCATCTGTTACTGTACTGTCGAGAAATCATATCTGACCTTTTGGTTTTGAAATAAATCATGTTATACACTTGTAAATAAGACACAATTCAGATGATTAATGAATATGTATGAAAGCTATATATACATGTATATATTTCCAACAGCTGTCACCTCAGTTAATTTATCCATGTATTGATTAACAAACACACAAACAACACAATGTTCTATATGTTCATACCGCCGCTTTCTTGTCATCAACATCAAATAGAACACTCGTTCTTTTTTCTTTTTTTAAATAGTTTTTTCGGAATTTAGTTTTAATTAAAACAGGATATTTTAAAAAAACCCAAGCAATAAATATCACTAGAAGTCTGTAAATTTACTGGTGTTAATCTATTTCAATAATTCGGATATTCTCAAAGTCGCTTTGACTATTAAGGAATTATCATCAAAAGATGGACTCAAAGGTACACTTTATTAAACTTTATACTTAATAAGTTTAGATAATTTTAATGATTATAGTATTCATAAAGTTTATACTTTATAAGATATAGAATTGACTTAAATGCAGGCCTATGTTGAATTTCCAGATCCTGTACGTTTTGTCCGTCTATAATATTATTCTATGCTAAACTGAATTTCATTGAAACAGAACATGGTTACGTTAAGAATATCTTTTTGGAGTAATTTATTCATTTAGACTAAACCATAGGTTATATTTATATTTATATTTATGGACATAGGGCAATATTACGGATGGCAGGATCGTGTTAGGATAAAATACAAGTTGTTATAACATTTGTATGTGTTACAAAAGGTCGGCTGGCAATAATGGCCATTATATTACATACTTTACTGTAATTTGCAGCTATTTTCTCAGTTACGATCAAGAATTTTTAAGAGAAATTGGTATTCATTATGTAGGTCGACAAGCTATTTTTCTCATATAGCGGACTTAAACCGTGTATTTTATAAGTTTTTTCCCTGGCTGTTTCTAATATTTACTAAAACGCCTATACTTCATACGGGTGTTTTTTAGTCCCCTACCGGTTTACCGGAGGGGACTTTAGGTTTACCCTCCGTCCGTCTGTCCGTCCGTCTGTCTGTCTATCAGTCCGTCCGTCCACAAAACTGGATTCCGCGATAACTTGGAAAGTACTGAAAATATTTTTATGAAACTTGGTATATGGATAGATGGCAGTATGGAGATTATGCACGTCTTTTTCTTTTCTTCCTATGTTGAAAATTCTGGTTGCTATGGCAACAAATAGGCTGAAAATATGGCAAATTTTACACATAAACTGGATCCAGTGATAACGCAAAAAGTACTGGAAATATTTTTATGAAACTTGACATATGGGTAGATGGCAGTCTTGGGATTATGCACGTCTTTTTCTTTTCTTCCTCTGTTGAAAATTCTGGTTGCTATGGCAACAAATAAGCTGAAAATATGGCAAATTTTACACATAAACTGGATCCAGTGATAAAGCAAAAAGTACTGGAAATATTTTTATGAAACTTGACATATGGGTAGATGGCAGTCTTGAGATTATGCACGTCTTTTTCTTACGTCTTTTTCTTTTCTTCCTATGTTGAGAATTCTGGTTGCTATGGCAACACATAGACTGAAAATATGGCAAATTTTACACATAAACTGAATCCAGTGATAACTCAAAAAGTACTGGAAATATTTTTATGAAACTTGACATATGGGTAGATAGCAGTCTTGAGATTATGCATGTCTTATCTGTTCTTCCTATTTTGAAAAAATGGCAACAAATAGGCTTAAAACATGGCAAATATAACAATATTTGTGATTATTCAAAAAGAGCTGAAATTTTTTATGAAATTGCATCTTTAATTCAAGAGTTATCCCCTCTTTAAGAATTTTGCTGTTAAAATGTTATATTTTGGTAATAGGGATGTTTCAAATATTAACTTTAGAGTGTCCTTCAGTCCGTCTGTCCGTCTGTTCATAAAAACTGTTTCCTGTGATCACTTTTAAGAACTTTTCCAACAAGTTTACTTAAAATAGAGAAAAATTGAAACATTAGTGAATGGCCAATGGCCCTTCAGAATGTTGATGGGGTTCTAACCGGTAGGGGACTTATGGATTGCTTGCAATACTATGATAATTGCTTGTTTTTCTTTATTTACTCGCTATTAAGAAATAAAGAAAATTGTTTACCGCATTATATTTTTACAAAGCTTATGGTTGGAAAACGCTTCTTGTTTTGTACACACTATTCTGTTTTTATTGATGTTATATCAAAGGTACTGAAAAGGAATCATGTAAATAGTGTGTCTTTCAAACAGTACTTCAGTGTGACGCCAATGTGACGCCAACATGAGTCAAGTACACGTGAACAATATACTGTTTTTCTATAGATTGAAGTCTGTTGTAGACACCGATGTGTTTCCGTTCAAGGCCGATGAATTTCTTTGTGAACAAGAAAAAATTTCATAAATGACCGTTACAATGGTTTATGACCATTTTTTCTGGAAACGCCGTAGTGCATTGTCTATAGATGTCATTTTAGTTCTTGTATGCAAGCCATTTTCGAAATGAAATTTTTTTCTACAGATATAGAGTCGGAGCCATTAATTTTAAAACAATGTTTTAGTAAACTAAATTAATTATTCAAAAATGTAAAGCAAGCTATAAAATAAGCAAACTGTTCCAGGAAAATGTCACATAAAATCTGAAATGTCACATAGAAGCAACATGTTTGATATGTACTTGTGAGCGTTATTGCAGCAAATAACCAACAAACGTTTAACGTTCCATTATTGGCCTTATACCTTTATGCATTATTCCAGGCACTGGTCGGTTCTTAATTAAAACCATCTGACTTCAATTTATTTATCAAGTCTGTGAACGAATCAATTAGCGTTCACTAAATTTTATATTAGTTTTAAAAACTCGAAATATTCGTAAATAATTGATAAAACCATACGACACCAACGGGGGAATAAACTTCTCGGTAATTTCAAACTGTTCATTTCACATAGTTAGAAATATCACAGTAATTAGATCAGCTATTAGCCAAGTTCCTGTCACAGACACTAACATTATAGTATTCTGTAGTGACGTGTTTTGTCATAATGTTCTTTTCTTAATATGATAATGCTTTAATATATAATTATTATATAACTTGTTTTCCCGCCCTCTCGCCTTAGTGGACAGGTCGCAGTGTTGAACGGAGGGCCCCGTTTGAGCCCTGCCTCTGCGCCACTTCCGACTACGACGACCAAGTCTACGGCGGGTCCTATAATATCAAAGACTTTACTGAAATAGCTTAAAGAAAGATTAAAAATATTAGATAAAAGCAAAACAATAACATGAAATATAATTTTAAAAACACCCCCCCCCCCCCGTTTCTGATGTTAATTAACAAACAAAATTTGGCAAAAAGCTCTCAGCACGGGTTGCAAAAGAGTGATGGTCTGGCAAGTAAAATAAAAAAAAGAAGTAATAATATTCGAAGAAATAGAATACAAAGTATCTGGTATGCACGAAACGTTCACAGAAACGCATATAGTTTGTTCAAATTTAACGAAACGTTTGCTTTTTTTTACCAAACTTCTTGGCAGGCTCAACACATTATGTTGAGTGTGGTATTAAAAATTCAAATGTGTGTCATAATTTCGTAAATGAAGATTCTTATAAAATTCCTTAGATTTTTATTTCAAATTTGTGTTAATGTTGGGTAATTAATACATTTGTAAAGGATTTCTCTATCAAAATGAGTAAGTTGATATAAAATTATAAAAAATCAAGATATTTTTCTTCTTTAAAATGATAGGATTTTTCCAGGAAAAAGAAGAAAACTGTTCTTTCTTTCTTTCTTTCGTTCGTTCGTTCGTTCTATCATTCATTTTTTCTTTCTTTCTTTCTTTCTTTCTTTCTTTCTTTCTTTCTTTCTTTCAAGAGATTAGCTTCTGTTTTTTCTAATAATAATCCTTTCTTCCTTTCTTTTCTTTCTTTTTATTATGTAACAGACCTGCCAAGATTAGAAATCTGAAATATTTGAATTGATTTTGATGTCAAACTGTAGTGACATGCAGACTAACTTGTTTGTATGTATTCCGGCGGTCTCTGCGACTACCAAAAACAAATGTAACATCATACGGAACTCCTCGCCGATTACAAATAATCCGAAGTTTGGCGGAAAAGGACGAAAAGTTGCGATCGATTAAAACTTAATATAAGACACTAAATCTGTAAATGATGTTGCATTGTTCGAATTTGATTCACCATTCTATTCTTACAAACATTTTTTTAATTCTAGAGAATATAAAAGAGACATTGTCCATGTGAAACTTGGAAAATAGATAGATTATCTAAATGACGATATCTTTCCGGAAGAAAATTATTTTCTAATTTTATTAGTTTCTAATAATTAAATGTATATCCATATAAAAAAGGCTTTTATTGTCAGCACTCACGTATTATTAAATTATTCCTATTTTAACTTTAATATCATATTAAATTGAATTCAATGTACCAAAATAACTGTATCTCCATGACGTATCTTCGTGACACTTACCGCGTATGTACGGTGACCCGTTAGGTCCATTGCGACATACACATAACTCGAAACAACGAAAATGGTGAAAAGTCAAAATTATGGAACCATGATGGTGAAAAGTCGAAGACACAATGACGAAAAGTCAAAATTACGATGGTCGAAATAACGAAATCACGATGGTGAAAACTCGTGGTATAATTTCGTGTTTTTACCATTAACCATTTTAATTGTTGTTGGATTTAAGGTATGACCATCCTAACGGGCACTATTAGGAACTGAAATATTGACAACATATGTCAGATATATACCTTAAAGGACACCTAAGAAAATTACTCATTCTAGCCAACCACAAGTTGTATGTGGAATTTAATTAAGATGTTATTGGCGACACATCACACAGTTACATGCCTTACAATAAACAATGCTTGCAATATGATGTTAACATATTTACAGCATTGTGCGTTGTCTGGTCAACAACGATTTTTAGGTCTGAATCCTTAGAAAAAAAACAATATATTAAAAACAGAAATAATTTTACATGAAATTAAGATGCTATGAAGGGTTTACAAAAGCGTCCTGTGATCTAATTACATGTATAACTCAAATATAGAACCAGTTTTGTTTTCAAAATGGCTGCATGCAACTTACTAAGGATTATACTGAAACTTGTTACAATTAGACATATAATGTCTAATAAGTTAAATTGAAAACACATTAAAATCAGTGAACAAATTTATATTTTTTCATCGATATTAACGTGTTTTCAGTTTAACACGTTATATACTAGTACATGTAATCGAGCTCTAGCTGGGCCTGCGGCCACGCTCGGACTTTCCGCATATAACCAATGGTTCGTCACAAAGCTCAGTCAACCGACTAGAACCATCGGACGCATAAAAAAAATCTTGCTATTTATAAAATGTCATGAAGAAGAATGGAGCAAGTTTAAGTGATGATTTGACCTAATTCATGATCGTAATTACTGATCTTATCCGCCAGATGTCGCTTTTTCTGATCATCACCATCATTCATGTAAACACGAGTTTGAGAATATATTTTTTATGATTTATTATATATCTAACTACAAATTATTGTTTACATGAATGATTAACACCATGAATTGAATAAATTAATTAAGAAGTATTTGTTTTTCATATGAAAACGTGTTGCATGCCATGACGTTACCTTGGGGCATATGTCACGTGATTCAATTCGTCAAAATCATGTTTTATGTTCGAATCATGTTAACGATAATCTGTGATTCACATTAAGGCAAAACCTATATAACACATCTGCACAATTCACTATGCAAGGCGACTTGTCATAAATTACCTAAAAACAACAGGAAATTGTCTGTTTGATATGCTAGAAGTTAGTTATTTTCCTGACTGACTGCTCAATTCTCAATACATTTATTCTATGAAATCAAATATGCATGCAATTTCTTCCAAAGCAAACCATGCGTAATTATATAGTTATAGCCATTTATTACTTATAAGGAAGTGAAAAAAAGAACAACATTTATAGTCGATATATAGAATCTAGAAGTTATGTGTTTGTTATTTAAGAATAAGCGCCACATCTCTTGCCAAAAGTATGTTTCAAGAGTGCTAGCTCAATTTGAAGAAAATCTCAGTCAATCTTAAATAGCATGATACGACGTATTTCATATTTATATTTTATTAGAATATCTTTCAACACGTTGTTGAATACAATACTGAATTCTTTTGGGCATGTGCACAGCTGTCAACCCTATATTGGACTGGGTGCCAGACTGCCAGTATTGTTCTTAATAATAATATACATGTATATAATGACATCACACCGCCATTTTCGATATTTTGACAGAACTTTGTTAATTCGAGTATAATAGGGATTTACGAGGGGTGATCCAGAATTACCCGGAATTGGTTTATAATTCTGATAAATTTCATGTTTTATTCATTATTAATACAAATATATTGGACTCTAAAAGACAACGAGGCTTGATGGAGTTCAATACAGATTTGATAAGAATTTTTAGAGGTTAAATATTGTAAGGGTTAGAAATCTGATTGTAAGGATGCATTATAAAAACGGTATTTTAACTAAGCACAACGGTATCATTATAATCGTAACGAACCAACGATACTATGAGGTTATTTTACATTGTTGAGTACAATACTGAATTATGTTGGATGAGTACACAGCTGTCAAATCTATATTGGACAAGGTACAAGCTCAAGTTTAAAATTCTATTTTGTTCACATGTTGCTACTATTCCGACAAACAAACTCGCTTTCAATGCTAATCTTATCATGAAATAAGCATCTGGAAGGCTCTTAAACAATAATCTAAACATTAACAAATTAATGTTTGTTCTTTCTAAAGAAGACAAAATTGATTCAATTCTAAAATCAATTGCATTAATTACTTATTTAAACAGCATCCGTGTCCTCGTTATATATTCATAATCGATTAAAGTTAATAGCATTTGTCATAACCAGATGTCGCCCTTTTTCTTTAAATAAATATATATGTTTAATCACTGGTATCATTCATATAAACACGTGTTAAATGTCATGACGTCACAGAAGAGGCACAGGTCACGTGATACCAATAATGAAGATTATGCTATATCTTAATTCAACATTTACTTTAAGCTGTAATTCTCATTAAAACAAAAACTATCACATCACAGCTGTAAAATACATTTAGCAAGGCTATCAGTCATAAATTACCTACAAAAACAATAGGAATTTATCTATATAATCACCTTCTTTATGAGATTCATGATGATCATTTCTTACATTTGCTAGATTATCGTTACTGTTAAACGTTTTGCCGAACTTATATTTGAAAAACAATATTTTATAGTGTCTTTATACACCACAGAACACCACAATATAGTTTGACCCAATATTATTATAATTATTATCATTATTATAAGACTTTGTATTATTATCATTATTATTATTATTATAATTATTATTATTATTATCATTATTATTTTTGTTGTTGTCGTTGTTGTCGTCGTCGTCGTCGTCATCTTCATCATCAGCAGCATCATCATCATCATCATCATCATCATTATCATCATCATCATCATCATTACTATTATTATTATTATTATTATTATTATTATTATTATTATTATTATTATTATTATCATCATTATTATTATCATTATTATTATAGTTTGTTGTTGTTGTAGTTTAACCCGTTATCATTCATGAGCACAGCCATATAGTGTCATATCTTTGTGGAATCACTTTTTCTATACTTTGATTTGATCCAAAAGTCACAAGTATGTATCGGCTCCTCATACCGCCTTTGTCAACTTGTTTTGCTGACTTAAGGCCCGTTCAATAAAATATCAACAATGAATAGATCTTTGTTCCCTCTTTAGATTGACCACATTCAGTTATGGGCATTTAAAGGTTCAATTTATTGATATTTAAAATTTTGTTGAAATTGAAAATTGTTTATAAATTATTTGATTCATACATGAAAAAAGAGCATATAGGACACAACACTCATGTGAATTCACATTTACATGACCTCGACCTTCTAGGTCAAATATTTGAAATTGGAAAAAATGGCCATTACTTTCTTATTGAAAGATTTTGTTTGTATATTTCGTCAAAACAAGACATGAAACAAAATCTTCAAATATAGTATTTCGCGTATGGTTTTGAGATTTGAACAACGTATTATTGACAAGGCCAAGGTCGAATATATAATATCATTTGAATTCAGCTTTATTACATAACTATTCAGGTGAGTGAGTTAGCGTCATCATGGCTTTCTTGTTCTGTCTTGGCTGCCGTTATCGTCTTTTTGTTATTGTTGCTTTTGCTTTATGAACTAGTTAATCTTTTCTAATTACGATCTTACGTGTTTGTGTGTCTAATTGTTGTTGTTTTCTTGCTGCTCTTGTTGTTGGTGTTGAAGGTTTTTTTCTTCTTTCTTTTTTCATTTTTGTCTTCTTGCGGCTTTTTAAAATATTTTTGTTGTTGACGTTTTTGCTGTTCTTTGATGATGTCGCCTGTTGTTGTTTTATTCTCTTGTTGTCTGCTGTTGTATGTTTTTTTGTTTGTTTTTTTTTTTTTAAAAAATTTTCACATGAAACTTTTAATTTTGTGAACAAAGTTTTGCTTCAAAATGTAGGGCAATTTTTTTCTATAAAAAGACAATGGGTTTTTATGCATTTCATAAAATGCTACTTTATTCAAGATCCCATTTCCCGACATAATATATACACGGAAACAAATTCCCCCGCGTCTAATTAAAGCTACAGTATAAATAAAAAACATTTCTGCATTTTGTATGCGAAGGGGGATCATTAACTTTTCCTAACCATTTTCTTTTTATTTTCATTTTAGGAAAAAGAAAAAGAAACTGTGTAACATTTTGATAATAATGGGAATTGGAAAATTTACGTGGGTTTTTTTTCTGTGCGAGCCCCATTTTAAAAAAATTAATTGAAATAATGAAAAGTGATATTTAATAATTAAGAGAGTTTTAATTTCACAACATTAACGGATTTGTTAATATTAAATTTTATTCATTAATGTAAGATAAAGAAGTGACCAGTGTTAATAATGAGTTTTTAAAGCAGTAGAATTGTGTTGAGAATAAGAAACACACGGAATTTGACGAAATTATTTACATAGGTTCGTGTTACAGAAAAAGAATATTCTATATAACGTTAGTGATGGCTTTACCGAATATAAGAATTCTCGTTGTTTGTTTGACATACACGAGTTGTGTAATAATAGTATTGTAGTATATTGTACAGAAGTTCGATATATCCGGGGTTGGTTATATCATTATATGTGAGTATGATATTGATTCATTTATTTATAACCATCTTGTAGTGATATTTATTCTTTTGTAAATAATCCATTAATAGGATTACATATAAGAAAATGCTGACATATTCAATATATATAATGGGAAATATTCAAGGACACGATGTTTTTATGCTCTTTTTAATCTTTTGTTGACTTGTTCTTTGCTTTTTTCTTGCATTTATCCTTTAAAGGTACAATATGCCTCAGAGTATTTTATTTTTTTTTCAAAATGGCATGCATGTGTTTTTATAATGTTTAAATAATAGAAATAAAGGATGTTCAAGTAGTAACACCGTGAGAAAGTAGCATTGGATATAAAATAATTTGTAAAGAAGGTAGTTAAACATAAACAAAGTGGTATTTTGACTTCTATGTAGTATAGGAAATCATTATAACTGTACATATTGCAAAAAGAAAACAAATGTTCTATTGGCTATAAGTGCCTGTTCGGAGACACAAAAAGTTTTTGAAAATTAAAAATACTTTCGGAGATAAATGTGTTTTGAACATGCATTCATTGAAAATAAAACCAGAGCTTTTTGTAAATTTTCGAAATTTGTGAAGTTAGCTGCCTAGGAGCCTGGCAGCTAAACTAAGAAAACTAAGAATAGTACAAACATGAAAACCGTCGGAAATGAATCATTCAATGCCTTTTTTCAGTATCACGATATTTTTTAAGATATTGAACTTATATGTTTGTTTGTGTTGTTGGGGTTTTTTTTCTGACGGGTCTTCGAAATGTGTGCAGTTGGCAGCCTAGCAGCCTAGTAGCCTAGCAGCCTAAAGAAATCTTAGAATAGTACAAACATTATAACCGTTGGAAATGCATCTGCAACACTTACCTATACCATTCCACGATAAGGAGAGAGTTTCTAAAACAAATCTAGCTTTCTACTCATTCCTTTTCGCATTTGATTGTAATTATATTGTGTATATATGTTTGATTGAAATAAACTATTGTTTAAACCAAATTTTGAATCGTCAGAATAAAAATAGATAACATTCAAAATCTTAAAAAAAATAAAGATCACGATTTTGAAAAAAAAAACGTTAAATGGTATAAGTAAGTGTACAGATGCATTTCCGACGGTTTTCATGTTTGTACTATTCTTAGTTTTCTTTAGACTGCTAACTTCAGGCTCCTAGGCTGCTTGGTTGCCAATTTCAGGCTCCTAGGCTGTCAGGCTGCCAACTTCACGAACATCTAGAAAGGGATTAACGTCAGTGTGGAAAAAAAACCTTAAAATTAAAATATATTACATTCAAACACCTCACAAATGTTGTACATATATATATAATGTAATTGTAGCTGTATATAATTTTCTCTCATATAAACATACATACGTGGGATTGCAAGTGAAAAAGAATCGTGATCTCTGAGAAATGAGACTACTTATAAAATGAGCCGCGTCACGACAAAACCAACATAATGGGTTTGCGACCAGCATGGATCCAGACCAGTCTGTGCATCCGCGCAGTCTGATCAGGATCCATGCTGTTCGCTTACAAATCCTATTACAAGTAGAGAAACTGATAGCGAACAACATGGATCCTGATCAGATTGCGCGGATGCGCAGGCTGATCTGGAGCCATGCTGGTCGCAAACCCATTATGTTGATTTTGTCATGACGCGGCTCAAATATTAAATTTCTTTGTATTCAGAATTACTTCATAAGTTTAATGTTGTAAACTAATAATGTATCACTTATATAGATTAAAATTCTTAATGTTACAAGTCTTATTTTTGTGTAGGAGTCTTATTTCTTTATTTCTTTCTTTTTTTAGGTTTCATTTTTTTTCAGTAAATGTTATATAATAAATTATCACTTACTTTTATTAAAAATTTTAATAACATATTGGTATTTTCAAAAAGATTTTATTCACTGTAGGTATATATAATAATTGGATATTACTAATACTAACTAGAACTTTTGGTAGAATGTTAGACTTATTACTTATATTTTATGTTTTCTTTTTTTTTCTTTGATGAGAAACATTGTTATGACAATCTATGGAACATTGTTACGACAATGTATCTAGACTAATTTCCCGACAATAGGAACCGAGACGTATTATATCAAGATTTTGATTCATTTCACCTGCAACTGTTACTGTCACGAAGTGTTAACCGCGCGGAAATATCTTAGTCACAATGGTGTTTTTGCTTTAATATTTCATCTCCGGGATTTTCAGTCATGTTATTACCATAATTTCTTTATCATAGCACAGAGAGCACAGAGGGTTCACGGATTTCATACGGCTCTAAAGTTCGAATCTCAAATTTATATTCTTTCTTCATGACTTTGTTGAAGGCAACAAAATTATAGCTAGTTAATACCCCACCACTGATTCATATGGAGAAGTTATCAGTTATTTGCGAAGTGATAAAGTGCTGATACAGAATATAAAAGTATACGTTAGGTAACCTTTCGCCGGCTTTCTAGTGAGTGCAATAATCTTTAGATGCAGATATCTTATTACCAAACTGATAGATGATTCTAATCAATCAATTCATAGTTTAAAGTGATGTCAGAATTACGAGATCTAAATGGTTTAACTGGCACCCTTCAAGACAAAAAACACAGTAAAACTATAAAAGCAATTTCCTGTTCAACTGTTTTTTGGTCTTAAATATTCATCCAAATTCCGCATCATAATGATAATCTCTAAACCAGATGTTAAGATATCCTCAAAGTCAAAGTAAAATTGTGCATGTATCTACGAAATAGCGTTAAACATTAATCATTTATTCGCGTAAAATATATGATCTAATTTTCATTAATACAGTAAGGGAAGTAACCATTCTTGTAACTCCGCACTGTGGTTATTTCCCCTGTCAATACAGTAAATACGTGACATTCGGAATACATTACCGATTACCAGTAATTTTTTTTCCGAAGTTTGACGGAAAGGAGGAATAGTGTGATTATTTGAAGCAATTAGCCACTCAATTGCTGACTGCACAAATTATCCCTCCAAGATGCATAGTTTTTGCCAACTATAAAATTGCAAATTGTATGATATATCAACTACATGTATTAAAAACCTGTCAAGAGCGACCAGTCCGGCTGTAGTTTAATATTTGTCGTCTCTTTCCATTAGAATACATGTATTAAAAATTCAGCCACCATTTCTCTGTCTCTTTCCATCAGAATATTAAAAATCAGCCAACATTTATATGTCTCTTTCCATTAAAATAGTTAAAATTCAGCCAACATTGCTGTGTCTCTTTCCGTTAGAATACTTAAAATTCAGCCAACAATTCTTTTCCTCTTTCCATCAGAATATTAAACTTCAGCCAACATTTCTGTGTCTCTTTCAATTCAGCCAACATTTCTATGTCTCTTTCCATTAGAAAACTTAAAATTCAGCCAACATTTCTATGTCTCTTTCCATTAGACTACTTAAAATTCAGCCAATATTTCTATGTCCTATTCCGTTAGAAAACTTAAAATTCAGCCAACATTTCTGTTTCTTTGCATTAGAATACTTAAAATTCAGCCAACATTTCTACGTCTCTTTCCATTAGAATATTAAAAATTCAGCGAGATAGAAGGGTTTATAAGACTGGTCTGGGTACACTGTGATAAACTACTAAAGTATTTTATAAGTGGCGGCGTAGTCGAGTGGTTAACACGTCGGACTAGTAATCTATGGATTGCTGGTCGCGTTGGTTCAAACCCTGTCAGAGACAAACCGTTGTTTCCATGAGCAAGCATTGTTTAGTACTGGTTGGTTCCAGGAACGGATTTGAAAGTGTTTCAATAAACGTATAGCTTGCAACATAATTGAACTATATACTATCATAAATTAGTATAAACTAAACTACTGATCTTCAGCACAATGTTTGATATCATAGCCAGATAGATGTTTGGATATTCAGTCCAATTTTATCAAAAGAGGATTACAACTATATTGTTAAGTAACGTATGATCATGACACACGTGTTAAACATATCACGTACTTTACAGGTATCCCTCTTTGATTACTTTCCTTACAGAGAACAGAAGCCAACAAAAATATTTAATTATTTTCCCTTTTTTGTTAATTTGCGTTTTTCTTTGAACTATTTTTAGAAGTGCATGATTCATAATTGCATGAAGGGACTGGATGATGCCATTTAGTGATACATCAAATCATAGAAGGGTTCAGATCACGGAGTCATGGCGTCTACGAACGCTCCATTAAATGGAACAAACGTGGAGTTTATTTATCTAACTTTCTGGGATAAGGTGGCCATTTCCGGCGGTGCAATCGGCTTCCTTCTGTTGGTATCGGTGTGTATGGTATGCTTTCTGTGTCCCGAGTGTTTCTGCCATGGTATCTGCTTTGATGACGATGATGCAGAGGAGAGGAAAAAGAAACAAGCGAAGAGTAAGAAATTCGGTAAGTTTCTCACATCAATATTTGATCGTCGGATAATAAATACACATTTTTAATTTTTCTAAACGATGTTAATTATTGTAAATTATTATTAATAGGTATTTCATACTTAATTTTTTTGCGTTAAAAGAATTACATGACGGTAAAAATGAACTGAGACGAAAAAAACTAGAAGAGACGGAAGAACTATATCACAATGGATAAACGAGTCCACTTCCTGTTGTTGTTCGGTGTTTTTAAGGACACAAGATAAAATATAAAGGGTCCCAAGAAAGTTATATACATTGTATAAACAAGTTTAATTGCAAGACATGGTACACAGTCATTTTGTTTATCCACTATAAATATATTGTATTCGCGACATAAATGAAGCCTGAGTGACATTTTTTTTCGTAATTACCATGTAATAATCTGTTATATGATGGTTTAATCAATTATTGCAACAACAGAGAACATATTAGGTTTCCATCCATTTTGCTGCAAGATACAATCAACAACTTTATTTCTGATGAATATTCGGTGACATATTTTGTAGGAAAAACAAGTTGTATAATTACGTCAATATAAGTCGATTGGGTGATATTTTATACCAATCCGTGTATGTTATATTACATTTTTAATCACCATCAATCGTTTAACATCTGCTGTTCTTTTCATCACTCTAAAGAAGGAATCAATTCTTTTGTGTCTTTAGTTTGAATAGATCAGTATATGAGCTGCGTCACGACAAAACCAACATAATGGGTTTGCAACCAGCATGGATCCAGACCAGCCTGCGCATTCGCGCAGTCTGATCAGGATCCATGCTGTTCGCTATCAGTTACTTGTAATAGGGTTGGTAAACGAACAGCATGGATCCTGATCAAACTGCGCGGATGCGCAGGCTGGTCTGGATCCATGCTGGTCGCAAACGCACTATTTTGGTTTTGTCGTGACGCGGCTCAAATATATAGCATTTTCCCCTTTAAGCAAATCAAAGCCACACCCTAAGTCAATAATTTTATATTTTGTGATATTTTGAACTTTACCATGTGTTAAAAACATTGTGAATAAAGTTATAAACTTTGTACGTACATACTAGTATACCTCGCACTCAAAGTTAAACTCAATCCCTGTTTGTCACAAAAAGAATTCAGTGCTAAACATGTCGCGAATGTAATTAACTAACTTGACAGGTCTTGGGGGGGGGCATAAAGTCTTCTCATGGGTGTGTATAAAATACAAGATTTTTATTGTGTTGAAATAGTTATTAAAATATTGGAATGAATTAGATCTGCAATAATATGACAGTATTTTGTTTTCATCTCAACAAAACCACACCTCACAAATATTGTTAACTGTGTACAATGTTCTATACTCAACAAACCAAACAGAACAATCTCTTTTTGATTTTCTTGAAAGGCCCAGTAAGCCTCAAAAAGTTATTACTTTCCAAAAGCTTTTTATTTTGGATGTCCAGTTACAGTGTACAAAATGTTACTGATTGGCAATAAAGCTGAGCCAATTATTTTGCCTCTTTTGTATATTGCTCCAGTGAGTCTTAGCATTTTGTACGGAAGTCAAAATACTACTTTGTTTACATTTTGCTATCTTTATCACAAATTATTCAACATTCAGTGCTAATTTCTTTAGGTAATAAGCATCTTATATGTTCTATATCCATTATTACCACATTATAAAATATTTATTGGCCCATTCTACAGAAACAAAAACAAATCATAACTGCAGCTTCATGCGCCTTTAATATTTAACGCCTCTCCACAGCTGCATCCCCTTCTTTATAATTTAAGGGAAGTTACCGCTGTGTGAAATTCTTTTGATTTTCTTCGACAGGTTCTCAGAAGTCAACATCCAGCAAGGGAAGTTATGGATCGACCGAGTCAGATTACTTCTACAGCGCACCTCCTCCTGACGCTACCGATTCTGGACCAATCAAATGGAAACCTTTAGATCTCATCAAAGAACGGGAGCAGTCTGATTGGTCGTCTGATACCGGGAGTGGACTTGAAGTGATCAAGCTAGAAAAGGTTTGAATGTATCGTCTAAGTTTTGAAAGTTTAAACTCTGTGTTTTTACGTACAGCTTGGAAAACTGATATGATCTCTCAGACAAAAGCGCATTGTTTAGAATTTTTAAATCGGTCATCAAGTAACATTTCATTTAACAACTTCAATTATTCAGGCGTCCATATTCGTGTTTCTAGCAAAAGTTTAAAATGGAAGGAAAGCATACACGTCTGGCCTTTCATGTTTTTATTTTTTAAATTTATTGTTATGGCATTGAGGAATATTGATCTGGCGTCAACAACATAAAACATCTTCTTATTGTGCGAACAAAAAACAAAACAACAACAAACAAACAACCAAGAGACAAAGAAATTTTTCCATTCTTTGACATTGTTTGAATGCTTGAAAAAAACTTGTTTTCTGTAATTGTTTGAAGACACGAAACCTTATTCTCAGACATAAAAACCTTTTTTTTTAAAGTTTAATGAAATGAAATACACGTATTGTTTGTTTAAAGACAATAAACCTAACCACATTGTTTACAAACATGATATTCTCTTAAATCTTAATTAATAGTTAGAAGCTCACAAGAAGAAAAATACTATCTAAAAAGCTCAAAAGGAGCGGGGTACAAGTAGCGATATACTTTTCTTTTCTTTTTTTATTGTATTAGCAATCAACTTACTTATATGCTGGTCTACTTTTCGTAGGCACGGTTAGTGTTTATCCAGATAGACCCGACTGAGGACTGTTTATGCGAAATAAACTGCCAGAAATTTTGAAATTAAGGAATTCTAATTGGACGAAAAAGTAGGGAAAAGAATATACAACAAAAAAACCTTACTGAACAATAATTGTATTCTTTGAATTTAATGAAGTATTATTTGACAATGTTGAAATATTGATTGACGATGTTAAAATATTTATTGAAATACTTTTTGGCATTGTTAAAATATTCTTTTACATTGTTAAAATATTTTTTCAAAATACTCTCTCACATTGTTACAAAAATATTCTTTGGACATTATTGAAATACACGAAATAATTCTCTGGTATTATTATATACACATAGAACATTCCTTTGACGTCAGTTATAGACATGAACAAAACCTTTCTAGCCAAATTCAACGATCTTAAAATATAATTTTATCTGTTTTTTTCTGACATCATTTAGAGACGGGAATTTTGTGTCTTTAAATAAAAACTTGAAACCTTGTTCTCGGACTTCAAACAAGGTCATGTAACATTATCCTCTGATCTGAAATAAAGGTACAAAATTTCAATTATCTGCCTTAAAACAAAGACATGGAATTTTCGTCTATGATATAAAATACCTCAAACAAAGGCACTTAATTTAATATTATTCTCTAATATTCAGTAAAGTCATAAGACTTGTGACCCTAAACCACGAAACCTTATTATTCTCTGGGAATTTTGAAAGATATCATATCTAATTGTCTGACAATTTTCTTACATGACATGTTATAGCATGGCATTGTTTATAGACATATGTGATGGTTGTAAGACATAAACTTGTTTGAATTCTGTCATAAAAAACTTATTCTTATATAACTTATTTTGTTTCTAAAAACTTACCAGGATTCTCAAATTCATTTTTTTCTCTAACCTTTACATCATTATCTTTCAAAGCAAAGTTCCTAAATTAATAATTTATCTCATGATTTAAAACAGAATGCTTATTCATTTGTTAAATCCTTATGAAATTGATTATATCATTAGTACATCGATGATTTTATGTTATATGCAGAACGCGCATGTGCAAAATGTCTTTCTTTGTTGTACTAGACTTAACCTGCTCTAAGATCTTGGGTTATGACGCTTTTTACTAAGATTCAATTTTAAGAAATTCTCCCCTTTAAATTTGATATGAAACCATAATTACATTGTCATTTATCTATATTTCAGATAAAACGTAAAAGCTTGATTATTCATGATACTCTTCAAAATGGAGATCTCCATGACGACATGAGGTCAGTGATAGAAGGTGCGATTATTGACTTCACCCTTAGTTACAGTCTTTCAGAAGAGAAGCTAACTATAAAAATTATAGAAGTTAAAAACATGAAAACCGGTGAAGAAAACATTTTAGTGTCACCGTATATAAAAATCCGCATTTACAAGACGCCTAAGCAATTTTTCACATTTCGCGATCATTCTGAGAAAGGACCTGTGATTATTAACTTAGAAAAAGAATTTAAGACAAAAATGCATCGTCCCTGTGAAGTTCTTGCTTACAAAGAAACTTTTGAAATACCCGTAGACTTGGAAACATTGAAATTGTTTACGCTCCGCCTACTTTTGTGTGATATGGATAAATTATCTCGTCACGTGATACTGGGCGAGACTTCAGTGATTTTGAAGAAAACGGATTTATGGACGGTGAAAGATTTGAAGTTTTCTGAGAAGTTTAGAATTCCAGTTGAGGTAAAGTGAAATTTGCATATTCTAGTTTTCGAAATAGCGCATTTTTGGTAATCTAACTTTAACATGATCATTCATTATTTAGAAGTTACTCATATTGTTATTACCTGGAATTACATTATGTAAGGCACTGCCACTGAAACACTAACTTGAGTTAGGCAAACTAAATGTGTTAAAATAGTCCTTAAAGTTTTACTTAAACCTGTTCGTTAGCTAGCCATTGTCATATCAAATTCCATGGTCTCTTTTTATAATTAAATTAAATGGTACATGGTATATAGATAACACTGAAATAGTGCATATGCAGAAACGACACCAAATCTCAGATGCAGATAATTTATATAAGAAATTTCGATAGTTTCTTGTTATTCACTGTTACTCGTTAATAAAGTAAAAATATAATTTAGTAAAAGTAAGAGTTGCATGCATTTTCAATTGTCTAATTTAGTTATAACTTTATAAATTTGAACATTCTTGACAGGAGAATCTTGGAAGTATATCCATAGGCTTGAGTTATTTACCTACGTCAGAGAAGATGTACCTGACAGTGGAATCTATCAAAGGTTTGAAGGTGATGGACCGGAAGTCCGCCAGTACAGGTATGATTTATTTCGCAATTCATTTTAGCATATTTACTTACAATAGTTGAATTAAGTTTGTTCTCCCTATTTACAATAAAAGGGTTTGCATCGGCAAATTCGACCAAATTCGCATCTTTTCTTTTCTGATTTTGCGTCCAGGTAGGCTTATCAAGATGTCTGTATTGCTCCAGGTGAAATAGACGCTTGTTTACATTGATGTTGCCAGTGCTATGGGACTGATGTTGCACTTTCTGTTCAATCAAATTATTCCAGTTCGCGACTTCCATTTATCATTGTTTTATATTCTCCCCTTTTCTTGCATATCAGACTGGCGTTTCCGTGCGTTTTACCCATGCCGGAAATTTCATCTGGCATGAGGGTGCCAGATGAGTCGCGTGCTGTACAATGGCACGCTTAGGATGACGTCATTTTACCGTTATGAATGAAGTTGTAATTCATACGCTGTTGTAAGAAAGTAGTTACGGTTGTAATGATATAAATTTCCATTGAAATTAAAGATAAAGAATTTAAAATGTAATGGAATATGGTAGAATATGCAAGAAGAAATATCTGATATATGTTTGCGTTGGGATCGGAATATCCGTCCCTCGGTCACCCGCCCATGGTCGGTAACTCGGCAAGCCTCGTTACCGCCCAATGGGCGGGTCACCTCGGGACGGGTATTCCGATCCGAACCGCAAAATATGACAGATATTATTATTCCAGAATGTTAATTTCTTCGATATGGAAACGAAATGAAAACTGCCTAATTTCAATGCATGAAAAATACTTTACAAGCACCAGGCAATCCAGGCAATGAAGGTTAAGTAAGCCTTAGATAGAATAAGCAACACATTATATAGAGGATGAATAGTTTCTAAAAGAAAATAATTCATACTGTCATTTCGAGCTTATATAATATTTTGATTAATAAAGATCAGTAATTAAGTATGCTAACGACTTTGAACTACATTTGTACCTTATATTTCAGATGCCTGTGTGAAGGCGTACCTCATGTATGATGGAAAACAGCTCAAACGAGTCAAGACCACAGTTCGAGCGTCTGACCTTAATCCCGTATTTAATGAGAGTTTCTCATTCGACGTCCCGAACTCTGAAGTCGAGAAAATCTATTATTCATTGGTTGTTTGCCATTATGACGCAGAGAATAAATCCAGCAAGATCATTGGTCGAGTTTATATTGGAATGAACTTTGACCCTGAAGCCAGAGAGCACTGGACGAGTATGGTGCATAATCCGAGGAAGAAAATTGTTGCTTCATATAAAATAAAAAATTGAACCAATTAGTACCAAATATATTTGCTACATTATATAAACATAGTGAAATGTATATTTTAGATGTAAAAATAGATGTAAAATCAAGAGAATGTTTATACACATACACTTACAAGAGGCGGTTGTTTTCGACAACTCCCTCGTGAATTTTTGATGTAATTTTAACCTTTGCTCTAGTAAGTAAACCACGAAGCTGCTTGTTTTTCTTAAAATATCCAGGTATCATGTCGATTTCAAACCAACATACCAAACGTATATTATTTACCCACATGGAAAACATGGATATTTGCAGCAAGGAAAAGAATTTTGCAAGTAGTTCCCAATACATCAAATAGGCCCGTTGTAAGTATTGAAACACCCCTTTTTGTCGCTGGAAAGTAAACAAACATTAAAGTAGCTTGCCTCCAGATGTATGCTAATTTTGAAAATGAAGTTAAAAGTATAAAAATGTGAAATTATCAAAGAAAGGAATTTACCCTCTGCAAACGACACAAACAATCCACGTTAATTGCTTAACAAAATATGCAAACAATTAATAGCCCTGAAACGCAATTGAAATATGGTGATAAAAACTGCAAAATCAGTCATTTATCATTTGTAAATAATTACTTAAATTTTCATTATTTTACCTTATCTTAGAACATTTTTCTCAAGTTTGATGTTCTTGAATTATTTTTGGCTCATCTGGAGGCATGCAGCTTTAAAATTGCAATGTTATATAATGATAATAATAAGAAGAATAGTTTTAATGGGTTATAATTGTATCTATTAATTGACCTTTGACAGATCGACGTTAACATAGCTAGTTATTTCGAATGCTCAGGGAAAGTGAAGTAACTTCAAAATAACTGTATATTTCAAACAGCATCAGAATACAATTAAAATAAGAAATATATAGAATTAAAATTACCTTTCAGTTGTTTCTGAATAAAACGCGACAAAAAGATTTGTTGCATTTTGTATAGTTTTTGTTATTGATAAATGTTGACGTTGTTATTTTTCTGTTGTGTAAATAAAATTTATTAACGTTGTAGGGCATTGTATACCGGTTAACATGTTGGTGTCATTGTAAAATCCATCCACAATAAATCATACCATATCACAGTCTTCTTGTCCTTCATATAGGCCCTCTAGTAGTAGTAGTTTTCAGTTTGTATATACTCTGCGCCGGAATAACCATATGTCCGACATTATAGCATCCTTATTTTTCGATTTTGATATTTATTTTAAAAAGTAAACACGACTTTGCTAGTTAATGTTTCTAGACCGTAAGATGTTAGATGTGAACTAAAATGAAAAATAATATAATAATATATATGGCAAACCCTTATAATTATATAATAATAGTAATGTCAAAAGGTCCTACATAGTACTTATGTCAAATCCTTTAGGAATAAGTAATGTAAAGCTTATATTTAACGTTACCCTGACATTCGTCTTCTACGAGATTCGTCCTATATTAACATTTAAATTATGACATTCGTGCTATATTTGATGCTTCTACGAGATTCGTCCTATATTAACATTTAAATTATGACATTCGTGCTATATTTGATGCTTCTACGAGATTCGTCCTATATTAGCACTTAAATTATGACATTCGTGCTATATTTAATGCTTCTACGAGATTCGTCCTATATTAACATTTAAATTATGACATTCGTGCTATATTTGATGCTTTTACGAGATTCGTCCTATATTAGCACTTAAATTATGACATTCGTGCTATATTTAATGCTTCTACGAGATTCGTCCTATATTAGCACTTAAATTATGACATTCGTGCTATATTTGATGCTTCTACGAGATTCGTCCTATATTAGCACTTAAAGTATGACATTCGTGCTATATTTGATGCTTCTACGAGATTCGTCCTATATTAACATTTAAATTATGACATTCGTGCTATATTTGATGCTTCTACGAGATTCGTCCTATATTAACATTTAAATTATGACATTCGTGCTATATTTGATGCTTCTACGAGATTCGTCCTATATTAGCACTTAAAGTATGACATTCGTGCTATATTTGATGCTTCTACGAGATTCGTCCTATATTAGCACTTAAAGTATGACATTCGTGCTATATTTGATGCTTCTACGAGATTCGTCCTATATTAGCACTTAAAGTATGACATTCGTGCTATATTTAATGCTTCTACGAGATTCGTCCTATATTAACATTTAAATTATGACATTCGTGCCTATATTTGATGCTTTTACGAGATTCGTCCTATATTAGCACTTAAATTATGACATTCGTGCTATATTTAATGCTTCTACGAGATTCGTCCTATATTAGCACTTAAATTATGACATTCGTGCTATATTTGATGCTTCTACGAGATTCGTCCTATATTAGCACTTAAAGTATGACATTCGTGCTATATTTGATGCTTCTACGAGATTCGTCCTATATTAACATTTAAATTATGACATTCGTGCTTATATTTGATGCTTCTACGAGATTCGTCCTATATTAACATTTAAATTATGACATTCGTCCTATATTTGATGCTTCTACGAGATTCGTCCTATATTAACATTTAAATTATGACATTCGTCCTATATTTGATGCTTCTACGAGATTCGTCCTATATTAGCACTTAAAGTATGACATTCGTGCTATATTTGATGCTTCTACGAGATTCGTCCTATATTAACATTTAAATTATGACATTCGTGCTATATTTGATGCTTCTACGAGATTCGTCCTATATTAACATTTAAATTATGACATTCGTGCTATATTTGATGCTTCTACGAGATTCGTCCTATATTAGCACTTAAATTATGACATTCGTGCTATATTTAATGCTTCTACGAGATTCGTCCTATATTAACATTTAAATTATGACATTCGTGCTATATTTGATGCTTCTACGAGATTCGTCCTATATTAGCACTTAAATTATGACATCCGTGCTATATTTAATGCTTCTACGAGATTCGTCCTATATTAGCACTTAAATTATGACATTCGTGCTATATTTGATGCTTCTACGAGATTCGTCCTATATTAGCACTTAAAGTATGACATTCGTGCTATATTTGATGCTTCTACGAGATTCGTCCTATATTAACATTTAAATTATGACATTCGTGCTATATTTGATGCTTCTACGAGATTCGTCCTATATTAACATTTAAATTTATGACATTCGTGCTATATTTGATGCTTCTACGAGATTCGTCCTATATTAGCACTTAAATTATGACATTCGTGCTATATTTAATGCTTCTACGAGATTCGTCCTATATTAGCACTTAAATTATGACATCCGTGCTATATTTAATGCTTCTACGAGATTCGTCCTATATTAACACTTAAATTATGATATTCGTGCTATATTTAATGCTTCTACGAGATTCGTCCTATATTAACACTTAAATTATGATATTCGTGCTATATTTAATGCTTCTACGAGATTCGTCCTATATTAGCACTTAAATTATGATATTCGTGCTATATTTAATGCTTCTACGAGATTATGATATTCGTGCTATATTTGATGCTTCTACGAGATTCGTCCTACATTAACACTTAAATTATGGCATTCGTGCTATATTTGATGCTTCTACGAGATTCGTCTTATATTAACACTTAAATTATGGCATTCGTGCTATATTTGATGCTTCTACGAGATTCGTCTTATATTAGCACTTAAATTATGGCATTCGTGCTATATTTAATGCTTCTACGAGATTCGTCCTACATTAACACTTAAATTATTATATTCGTCCTATATTTAATGTTTCTACGAGATTCGTCTTATATAAACACTTGAATTATGATATTCGTGCTATATGTAATGTTTCTACGAGATTCGTCTTATATTAACACTTAAATTATGATATTCGTGCTATATTTAATGTATCTACGAGATTCGTCCTATATTTACACTTAAATTATGACATTTGTGCTATATTAAACGTTTCTATCGAGTATGTTTTTCCCTCAGTTAAAGCCCATGCTATTGTCTCATTTTAACCCGTTATTAACGTGTTTGAAAATCATGTATTGGGTGCATTGCACGACAAATTTATCACGAAAATATTCATTAAACCATCGCAAACCTTTAATTGAAATAGATCTTATCTTATTCGTAACGATAATCCGTCTTTGACATCCAATGATAAACTAATTTCCAATGAAATAGCATTTTAACTGGAACAAAATGTGCGTTGTGCATGTATATTTGATAGGATTTTGACTGACCTTTATAGAAATAAATGTATAAATAACTACAAGTTGTGCACAGTCACGTGACTGTTATTGGGTCAATGCTATGTCGCTCACTCGGCTAAATTTACCAGGGTAGATAGCACTAGAGGTCTAAAAATATCCGGTGTCTTCTGATTTCTCAGACAATTAAAATCGTCTGAATCATTGTACTATTTTTACGAAATTTTACTGGAAAGTCAAACAGTCAATCTTGCCTTGGTTATGTTTAAGAAAAAACTAGAATGTAGCCTTGATTCTATTTCTACAATAATTATAGTTTATTAGTGAGATCCAGTGAACATCGATGTTATTGGATGATTGCTAATACATGAAAAGACCTGTTATGTTTTAACCATTATTGATGAAAAATTACTTTTAGATATGGTTTACGAATTTGTCTAAACAGTCTAAATGGGCGCTAACCAAATTTATTACTAAATAACAATCAATACGAGTTACTTACCTTTGAAACAAATCTGTGCAATGGTCATTGAACATGAAGTAACCACAGGGAACTTTGTTCTTATTTTATTAAATTTATATATAAAAATGTTTTTAATAATATCTTGTGCATGTATCAAAGTGAATCATTTTTTTGAATTATCGATTCTTTTATGAGTGTCCAACAATCAAAAGAAAAAAGCTGTCGTATACTGCGTTCTATTTACTTTTTCATGAATTGAGCAATTTTGAGTTGTATCCCTTGTTAGGGAAAAGAAAAAAATGACAGAAGCCCCTGTGGAAGTAACTGCAAAACAATTATATTTTAAAAACCATCAATATAAAGTTTAGTTTATAGAGAATTTATTTCGTTTAGCTAAATTTAGTAAGAAGCTATAAGTTAATAGGAGCACTATCAAATCTGTTGACACAGCAGTTTAATACACATTTAGTTCACCTTTACTGCTTTTAAGAAAACAACAAAATAAGACATTTAGTAAATCTTGCATATGTTTTTTTTCTTATATATATGCTGAGGGTTTTTACTGTACTATTTTTCATTCCTTCAAGGAACTCCACTGAGGTTTTTTAACATGATGGGACTGAAAATATTTTTTCCAGATAATTGTACCATTTGGTGTAGGTTTAGACCACTAATCTTTGTGCAAAATTTCAGATCATTTGCGCACACCGTTTTTCCAGAAATATTATTCAAATTGTAAAAAACTGACCCAAACTGAAAAGCGTTTAAACGCTTTCCGCTCAAATTAGGCTAAGAAAAGCATAAAAATACGATTTTCAATTTATTTCAAAGTATATTTCTTAACCAACTGTCTTTGCATATATTTCTGTTTAAAGTGCCCCAGCTCATTTATGTAAGAAATTAAGTAAGAAATGTTATGTTTTTAGACTTTTAAACCTCAGTGGAGTCCCTTTAACGACTACAGAAGCACGAGGACGTATTCACAAATTTCAATGGATGAAACTGTACATTTGCGCTATTCTTGCATAAAGGTATATCCCTTATCACTTTTTTTTATTAATCGGTGTGTGAAATAAACGTTTGTGCTTAAGTTCAGATTTGATTTGAACTTAGAAAAATTGACGTAATTATATACCATTTGCAACTTCCTGATGATGACATAATAACAGTATAACAGTATATTTACAAGATAACGAATAGTGCTTATATTAATAGGCAAAGCAACGGTCACAGAACGCAGCCCGACCCCCCCCCCCCACAATCCAGTCACACCAGTAGGGCACCCGGACGGCACCGAACTAAAAATTATAAAAGTACATAAATCATTATATATAATATATTGTACTAAATCAGTTTATTTACATATTTTACCTCACTGTTGAAGCAAGAGACATAGATTATATTATATACATTTCTATTTTAATACAAATCCCATATTAAGACAGTCTTACCGAAACGAAACTTTAAGACAGATAATATATGGTATTCGAACATACATGATTATATTACTTAATTTATTATTTACCAGGTAGTCATGTGTTTAAGATATATACTAACATATTTGTGATAAAAATACATGTAAAAATTCAAATGAAATCAATACATTTCTCATTGAGATGTTTATTACAAATTGGCATACTTATATGACTACATACATATAATAACATCATCTATCTAATGGTTTATTTGAATATCTCTAATTCACATATAAGACCGAATTTCGAATATTAAAAACATTAATATATCGTCTAAGGTTCCTAGAATATTCTTATTTTCTGAATAAATACAAGAAGTATGAATTTGAACATACTAGGTCTTGTCCAAAAGCGTCTATCAATATACTTTTTCCTCATATCGGTAAATAACACACATTCTAGTTTAAAATTAGCTATCTGGGCTTCGCTGCACTCAGGGATCCTTTTGTTATTGAAACAAATACCTAAATAACAAAACGTTTTAACAATCTCAGTTGCTTCAACATTAAATATTTTAAACATGATTAAGTCATAATCATGTGTAATATAACTATACACGAAAAAGAATCTTACAGTGTAATTTTCCCATCATGATTCAACTTTGACTAATTCTAAAAGCTTGCGTTTCTCTCTTAAAGGGATGAGTTCAAAGATTTTAGAGTCCAAGTTTTTCTTTTGCCAGCAGTCCTATTGTTCGTCTGTCAATCTTCCCAGTGGCAGTCAGAGGTACCTTGTCTAAAATAATGTGGTACAACGGCTTGACGGTAACTCCAAAAGCAGTTGATTGCTCCAGAAACATTTCATCGCAAAACTTTTTAATATCACACTCCGTCAAGAATGCGCCTTGTTTAGGTAATAAACATGCGCAAAAAACTTGGCCTAGCCTTGTATCCGGTACACCGACCGCAAATACGTTTTCAGCTGCTGGTATGTTTTTCAGAACGTTTTCAATAGACCAAGGAAAGAACTTATTAGTTCCAATTGAAATCATCTCTTTTTTCCGTCCATCAACAACACAGTTCCCATCCTGGCGAAAGTGAGCCATGTCACCCGTATGGAACCAATCTTGTGTGTCGACTACCTCCCGGAACAATTCTTTCATCCCCCAGTAAGTAACAAATCTAAAAGGGCTTCTAACACACAGCTCACCTTTTGTACCAATCGGAACAACATCTCCGTTTTCATCAACTACTTTAAACTCGTAACCTTCCATCGGTTTTCCTGTAAGAATACTATAGATAAGTGCATGTTTAAATACAAATATATACAATATACATTTCTCTTCTATATCTTAATGAAAGCTGATAAATACAAAGACACTTGGTCGTCAGATCATGCCTACTTTGCTCCGCCCTTGTCAAATCTCTCAGTAATTTATATATGTATATATTAATATTGTAAAACGAATGTGGCATTACTTCAGTGTCACTCATAAAACGTGTTTCCACATGATTCAGAAAAATTCTATTAAAATTAGGTTTATTTCATTTAGCATTGATTGTAAATGGGATCTTTATAATCTAATATGTGGAAATTGTTACAAAACATGTTTATGAATGACACATCTGTCCCACTACCGTGAAAATGTTTAGTAGTATGGATGGCCTGTTTGCGGCAGGGGCCTATAACAGAATATCTCTGTGTTTGTTTACTGAACCGCAGAAGTGACATGCGAGAAATCTTTCTTATTTACTAATTGAGAACACTAGAATAATGATGATGATGATGATGATAAATAGAAGATGAAGAAGAACAGAAGAAAAACAGGAAAAGACATTCAGAAATTCACTGTCGACTGTCGTCCCTACGTGATAATAAAAATAAAGATAAAACGAATCGAGACGAAAGGCATGGGCGTGGTCACGTGAACTCGTGGCCATGACATTCTTTAAAAGAAAGATCGCTCGTGGTCACGAAAAATAGAAAAAAATGTATCACTTTGCGCAGTCGTTGTTAAGCGGATTTACTAATTTTTGTGTTGCTTTTTTAATGTTTAATTCGTTGTAGAAAATTAGTAAAGTTTTTGAACGGCTGTGAAATTTAAAGGTTGTACCCAGTTGATATATATATGAGGTACTTTTGAAAACAACTTCATTATGTATACATACCTATCATGCCGTCCTCGAAATCATCCCCACTTACACCACTGAAAAAACTCGCTATCCCAATCTCTGTTGTTCCATATAACGCTAAAACATCATTGCAAAAGCGTGCTTTCAAAGCTTGATAGTGGGTATATTGTATCCTTTCACCGCCCAAGAATATGGTTTTCACTTTGTTGAACTTGTTTGAGACTTCTGGTTTATTCAGCATATCAACGACCATATAGATAGGTAAATAAACAACGTCACAGCATTCTCGTTCTATGACGTCAGCAAGGAATTCGCTATGTTGTCCAGCAATACTCAATTTCGTGTCAACAAAAACTCGGGTGGCGCCATCTGTTACGTAAGTACGTGGAAATCCAAGGGCCCAACTAATTGTACGATCACAGAAAAACACACTTTTCTCAGTGATGTTCACATGTTTATTAGAAGATTTCGTCCAATTCAAAGCCCCAAAATGTGTGCAAACAATTACTTTTGGCTTACCAGTTGAGCCGGAAGTACAAAAGTAAGTCAACTTGTCTTCAGGCTGAATATTTGGAAGTTTTATATTTGTGTCCGAATTCTTCTGTTGAAACGAAGAAAGGCTCTTTCTTGTTTCAGTTTCCCTGTCTATATTTCCGTTACAAATAACCATTTCTAGACATGACGCAACCTTTGACCGACTCTGACTTTCAGGCCAAATATTTTCAAGGACTTTCCAATTTTCATCTCCTTTATTAGTATCTATTATAAGGAGCTTCGCCTCGAAGTTGTTGATAAACTCTGCTAAATCACTTCCGTCCTTGAGATTTGTTGATACATAAAATGGTACGCCTCCCGCCATAATCACGCCTAAGTTTGATGTCAACATTTCTAAGGAATTAGTCATGCATATTGCAACTGTTGACCCTTTTTCGACACCATACTTTACAAAGTTTTCTGCAGCAATGGTAGCTTGATCTAATAGTTGTTTTCTTGTAAGACTTTTTCTTTGTTTGCTAAAATCGTAGAAAACAAACGCTTCTCTGTCCGGGTCTGCAGCCGCTAGGTGTCGTAGTCTGTCAGGAAATGTCCCATAAATGTAAGGAGTGGTTGAAGGACAACAAGAGTAGCTCAAACCTTGATTTTCCTCCATTTTAGCACCGCTGTCGAGAAAAAATTACACACTTTATTAAGTAAGATATAGCTTTTAGAGAAATTTGGTCATCAATAATAATAATATTATTTTCTCAATTGTATGAAACACTTTCAGACATCAAGGAGACTTATACACACAAACTTAACACTGCAACCTAATTTGTAAAAGTAAGAGACATAAACAACAACAACAACAACAACATAATTTATTGCATTATAAGATCTCCGGTCAAAAGTACATTCAAAATATCATCAACTTTAGAGTAGCGTCGTTATTTATTTTTTTAAATTAATATCTTATCAAACATATTATATAGAAAATATTTTAGGTATCTGTCTCACAAACAGAGATATTCTTGTATTTAGGAAGATATTTTGACAAAGAAAGAAGTGTATATGTAGTTTTGTTTGAATAAAATGATTCCCTAAAACATTTATTCATAAATGGTCTGCAAAAGTAATATATTGATATATATTGACTTGTACACTAAGTTAACTCCGGGATGGGGCTAATTTTTACCCTTGGGGCATTATTTATATAACTTTTGTAGACAAGGTGATTCTTCATAACAAGCAAATTAGTTTGGGCATTGTACTTCTGGAGAAGAAGATTGTAAGAATGTTTTGCTATACAACTCTGTATAGACTAAGTGACCCTTGGGCGGGGACCTGTTTTGACCCTAGTGTCATGTTCAGATCCACTATTAAAATTTGCATGTCAAATATTCAAGCTCTTGGCATTGTAGTTTCACAAAAGAAAACTGTATACATGTTTTTCCCATAAAAGTCTGTATAAACTAAAATCCGGAGTGTGGCCATTTTTACCCCAGGGGCATGATTAATGCAAGGTGTTGCTTCAACTAATAATCTGTGTTCTGGACAATGTACTTTCCGTGAAGAAAATTTTAAGACATTTTAACTATACAAGTTTATGTAAGGGGCAATTTTAAAATTTGTATTTGTAAAACAAGTAAAGGCATATGCATTTTCTTAACAAACGAATTGCATTTCCTATATATAGCTTATGTAAACAAATTGTCCCTAGTGTGGGGCCATTTTGACGAAAGGGACAGGATTAATGTAACTTTTGTAATGAAACCACACTTTCATGCTTTGTAATGAGATTATGTATAATTATGTAATTAGAACATACAGGATCTTTAGAAAAATATATTTAGGTTCATTATTATAATGAAATATTTTTATAAAATTTATAAACGGTAAGTAACGTTGTTTCCATAATTTTAAGTTGATTCTTGAAATAGTTATATAAAATGTCTATATTTAACACGCATGCATTGTATGTCAACAAAATACAATGTTCCGAAGCAACGTGACTATGCTGCTTAGTAGGTTTTTACAGTCTAGCAATAATTTCTTCCATGCAGCATTTCCACTGAAGGAAATAAATAAATACGTTTCTTTCATACAGGTATTTTAGAACTTTTTCCAGAATTTGAAAAATAATTTTGTTAACTACAGATATCAGATATTTCATACATTTTAAGAGCAGTCTGCGATACATATAGGAAGACAATTATTAAAATGAACATGTACGCGCATTTGAATTTAAAGAAAAAAAAACACTTTTGAAGTGAAATCAGTATTATAATAATGAATTTAGTCTCAAAATAAATACATTACGTATAAATCAACAATGTTAGCTTTTATAAAAAAACGCTTACTTACACTTATCTTAGCAAACCAATCCGTCTGCGTACAACAACATTAATATCTGGGCAAAACGTATTTTTTGTTTTATAAATGCTGCACAACAGACCAAAATCACTAAATTAAATCCTAGCACGTGCGCAACTCGTGAATGAAAAAACCTAAATGAAATTAAGATTTTAAGTAGATGTCGGTCAAGGATGTTAATATCTCATGCTCAGACATAATATCATCATTGAAGTTCTGCGTAGATTAGGAGTGTTCCAAAAATAGACTGACCTCGGAAACATTTTTTTGCCGGTCGGTTACCTTCTGTTATCATTCATAGCATGCAGTGTTCAAAAGTTCAAGCGAAAAAAATAAAGTGGCAAAAAAGATACTGTTAGAAAGGTGTAACTAAAAGTGAGCACAGCTAGGTTTTGTCAGTGTTTCTTAATACTATAAGGTTAAATAAGTGTGAGAATACAACAAAATAAAACGAAAACGCGCATGAAACGGCAGAAATAAACAAGCAAAAAAAAGTTAATTAAATATACCTCGCCTGTTGATACAAATCACGTGATACATATATCAGAGTATATGTTGTATGTAAAACTATCATCCTTTCAGATATATTAAATAATAGTTACAATATGTCATTTTTTCATTCATTTAAAAATATTGATATAATATAATTTGCAGTTTTAGTGTTTAAATGTATAATGAAAGCATGCCAACTTATGCTTTTCATTCAATCCAGTTAGACCAGGAATGGACAAAATTTGAGTGTTATCGTGGACAAACCAGTTCTCAAACCCAAAGGCAGTCAATAGGTCTTTGAGTTTCAATAAAAATATATATTTATAAAAAGATTTACATATATTAACTTAAGTCTTCATTTCAGATTTCTGTCAAATTTGGCTGAAATTCAATAATTAAACCAGCTCCAAATCCACCTTAGAAAAACACAACACTCTTTTGTTTAACTCTCCTGGCGTCTTAAAATAAAGAATCTAATCTCAAACCTCTTTAAGTATCTTTTACTTTAGCCAATGAGGTGATCATCAGTTCACCATCATATAACATTTAAGAACCCTACATATTACAGGTACCTGCATCAGGATTTTTGTTTATAGTATTCATATTCACAATTAGTTATTGGTGAATTTATAGGACTTACAAAGGTTATATAATTTGTATGAAATAGCACTTTGTAGCAAATGTGTAATCTATTTACCAGAATTTGAGCAAAGACTTATTGTTTTAGGCAAAAAATAGCATTCAGGCTTAGAAAATTATATCGTACTGAACACTTTGTTTAGTTATACCAAAACAGACTTTTGTTTGGAAACATATTTAAGAAATATTAATTATACATTAATTGCAATGGTATACGTATGAATAATTGTAGACTTATAATATTAGCTGATTAAAACCGGAAGGTACGGAGGTAAGAGAATACTCAAAGAAATGAAAGATTATGTCAATTATGTAGCTTACCAGAAATTGAAGATGAATATCATTATATTTTGTTTGTTTATATTATCAAGATATTCGAAGAAGATTTATCAAGCGTTATTACTATACTAGTATTATACGTTGTATGAATAAAAAAGTTGATTTATTTCAATCAGAAAATAATGCTATACTTGTAAATTTAGGAATACTATAAATGTACAAGATCCGGAATAAACTATTTCTTCTCTTCTATTTTGTAATGTAAATATCCGTTTTCGTTTGACAGCAGCAGACATGTATGTCAGAAACTGAGCTCATGTAACACATGCTGATGATATCATAGACACTTCTAGTAAAAAAAATAACAGCTCAAATATAAAAGGTGTTGTAAGATATGGTGCTTGTACATAGCAATGTTAATTGAGAGATATACAAAGAAAATGTAGAAATTAATTAAAGATCGTACAAAAATATCTTGGTATCACTAATATGAAAAAGGCAAAGCCTCAAAGCGAGCTCGGTGTACTTTTTACGTGAAATAGTATGAAATAATCGCTCATTTTTATTTCAAATGCAGTAACGAGTGCGTGTGACGTCACACGTACTGTGTTAAATATGGCCCCGCCCCTGTCGTGAAATGAATAACGAGTTTTGAAAACGTTGATAAAACTTTGTTTATTTTATTTCACTCTATAATTTTTCAAGCGAAATTAAGATTATTTAAAGTGAAATAAATGTAAAACTTAAAACGTTTGCGACATTCAAATAGCGTACTTGATTTGTTTGTTTTGCACGTGCTGTTTGGCGCTACATTGTGACGTCACGTAAACAATACTTTAAACGTCTGTACAGCGTTAACGACTAAATAAAAGATATTGGTGTTCGGATTCATTTTCTTAGTTAGACCATTTTCTTACATTCTAGATAGTTTTCATAACAAAATTCGACAAAAAATTGTTTTTATTTATCAGATTTCAAACAAAATGGCGCCTTCGATTTTCATTTTTTATACACCGCTTCCGTTATTCTGGTTCACTGTCCAATAATGGTTCCCATAGACATGCGCGGGTGACCAGTCTATACATCCGTTTTCAGTCAGAATTCCTCAGTTTTTATCGTTATCTTTAAATTCGAAAGGTTGCGATGTGTCCAATTCGGTACTTTGAACGAAAGTTTTCAAAACCATCACTTAGCAGGTACTCGCGTTACCGTAAAGCTCGCTTTGCGAGCAGGCCCTTCGGGCCAGCTCGTCGAGCTCGCTATTAATATTCTTGAGTTTTAAGCAGTACATCTATACATAGATGCTGATATATCATACTGGCTTAAAAGTATGCTCTAGATAAAATTCAAATAGTAACAATTGCAAAGGTCATTAACTAGTATGAAAAGAAAAATTTAAAAAAAATACATGAAAAACTAAGGATAATAGTTGTTAGACATTTCACTTTTTCTTAATGTCATTCATGTCTCTTAAGTTTCAAGCTGATCCCTCTATATAGTTTTCAGTTATGCTCTTGAAAGAAAGAAACGTGATAAAAAAGCTGTAACTATAATATGAAATGAGGCAAAGCCTATGAACGGGGAAGTCGTAAAAAATTCCTTTCATTTTTTCCGTTTTAAAAGTGTCATTCGGTATTTCATGCACCACTTCCGTTTTCACTCGGAACACTCGACGTTTATTATTTATCCGAAAAGTTGAGATTTGTTCCGTTATCGGAATACACCGTCTTTTATCATTGAGTTACATTGTAAATGGTGGCGCCTAACTAGAACTGACACTGAAAATTTCATTGATAGGTATAGAATTCTATATATTTTTTTTATTTGATTTTCTTTTAAATATACACGTGTAGTCTATAGCCGGGCAAGCCAAAGCCCGGGCCCGCTTTGCGGGCCCGGACTTTGACTTCCCCGTATTAGTGTTTGTACCCCAGGATTAGCTGGGAAAAACAAACTTTTATTCCGGAGTAAGTATATTAAACAAAGTAACTTTCGTTGATATAAATAACACATAGATTTGCAAGTAACAGTAAAACAGGAGAATACTGTTACCCGAGGATAACATAATTCTAGGAGGGATGATATTTTTGCAGTTCAAACCGATGATATTTATTTTATTACCCCGAACAAATATTTCATTGGGACAGTGTTTCAGTTCAGATTTTTACTATGAAAAAGTACTGTTACCTATTGGTCTATGGTAAATTAACATTACAAAAATGGTGAGCTGTAATAAAAACATCTCTTTCATTGCCAATATATATTGTCCAACAACATTGACCTGGCACTCTTGCATTTGACCCTGTAGTCGGTATATTCCGTAAACGTTACGATCTACTTGTAAATCGATATGAATGTAAAAATCTAATTGTAGAAATGGTGTAAATTAAAAAAATCTCTCTAGCGCAGTTGGTAAAGGAGGTTCACTTGAATAATGTAGACGTAAACTGGTAGGTTCGAACCCAATTTCACAGATTTATTTTTTAATTTTATTTTAATTTTAAAATTATCATTCTCTAAAACCTATTGCGAACCTTTTTTTGTGTGTACTATCTATGTAGTATTTCAATATATGCCTTTATAGTTTATAGCGTGTATGCGCTAAAGCATACAAGTATACGATTGCATAATGTCACAAAAAAGAACCGTTGAAAGAAAGATACGGTAAGAAAATAAAAATATAATTGTATATAAACACCACTTAAAAGGTATTCTTAAACCAGGTTTTCTAAGAAAAACGATTTCAAATTAATTCTTCCAAGTAAATCAAAAAGAATAACGTGGTGTTGGTAAGGACTCGAACCAGAGACCATCAGATCGGTAGTCCGACATCTATACCAATACACCACACATCACTGACGAGTATAGCTAACAAATATATCGATATATTCGATAGATACTGGTCAGTGTTTATTCATATGACCTTTACGAAAGTTAATGAAGTGCCAGGTCAATATTGTTGGACAATACATATGATTCTAAACATTGTAAAGTCATATATACATGTATAAACAAATAACAGGTACACATACAAAAACGCTATACACAAGATTTTGACACATTTTGAGAGAAAATTATTTTAAACACTAATGCAAGTTAATCCATTTGTCTTTCTTTAATATGCTTGTATAATGTTGACAAGAAATAACAAATGATGTAAATATGTAGTTTTAATTTAGTATTTCGTTTATTTATTATGTAGAAGACAGCGTAGTTGTGAGATAGAGAAACATCCTGCTGTTTGTTTCTGTAGTGGTTAGAATTTAATAGTACTATATTAATCATGTTTAACTCGCTAACACACGCCAAAAGCATACGTTTCTGTCTAAATGGATATTGTCTCAAAAATTCAAGATCAAAGTCCAAGTTTTTCTTTCGCTTGTAATCTAATAGTTCGTCGATCAATTTTTCCAGTGGCAGTCAGGGGTACCTTGTCTATGATAATATAGTACATGGGTTTCACGCTTACTCCAAAAGCGGTCGACTTTTCCAGAAACATTTCATCACAGAATTTCTTAATATCTGATTCTGACAAAGAAATACCTTTCTTACGTAATACACATGCGCAAACTACTTGACCTAGCCTTGTATTCGGTACACCGACCGCAAAGGTATTTTCTGCATCTGGTAAGTTCTTCAAAACTTTCTCAATAGACCAAGGAAAGAACTTATAAGTGTCATTTGAAATCATTTTTTCTCCCGTCTGTCAACAACAAAGTTCCCATCCTGGCGAAAGTGTGCCATGTCTCCCGTATGGAACCAATTATGTTTGTCTACTGCCTCCCGGAACAATTCTTCCATATAAAGATAGGTAACAAATCTAAAAGGGCACCTGACGCACAGCTAGCCTTGTGTACCAATCGGACCAATATTTCTGTTGTCATCAACAACTTTAAACTCGTAACTATCAATCGGTTTTCCTAAAAGAAAACAATTGATTATTTTATAACTAATACCCGCACCTCGAAAATTAGTTTAAATGTATCATGCCAATTCTACACCTTCACTGTTACGATTTTTTCAATATACCAATTACTTATTATAAGTGTATTGATTGCACAACATAATTATATTGTGCATGCGGTTTTGTTTCAGGGGGCACAAAAGTTATTTTCGAAAAATTGTGTCTTAAAATTTCATGTCCATTAGATAGTTCAAGAGTAAAGCCAAATAAAAACTGCCAACTAATGTGCAATCTACTGTAAACTTAGAGAACCAAGGGCCGGTCACTTTTCACCCTGAATGTATGATTTATATATTTCTAGTATGTTTCTGTTACAGGTCAATGTAACAAAAGGGAAACCGGGGCGGGGAAAATCCTTGCTCCATTAGTTTGTTTATAATACTTTTGTAGATGGTCACATGCCAATTACATGATCAGAAGAAGAATCTTTTTATTTATATTTTTTTTTTATTATAAGGCTATGGTCCTATGGAAACTAAGTGCTATTATATTTTTAAGCATGATCTGTTAACTGTTAACATCTTTTGCGGTCTTTTTGACAATGTTACATACCGAATACCATAGCTTTGGCTCTGTAGTTTCACATAGTAACACATCTTTGTAGACACCAGGGCAAAGCCAATTTTAACCCGAGATGGATAATTTTCATGTTTATACCTCTTTTAAAGAGGATCATAAGTTAATGCTACATGCAAAATATCTAAGACATTGTGGTTTCTGGAGGAGAAGGTTTCATAAAGATTTTAAAAGAATATAATTAGCTCCTGTGACTTACTTATATACTCAGACTGGAACCATTTACATACTATATATGTGTATATACACTTTTCTTTGAAGTTTGGTCAAAATCCAAAATGTTGGTTAGGAGGGCAATTAAATCTTTTAAAATTGCCGTAATAAAAGCTCATCTTTAAACACTTTGTGCCTTAAAGACGTCATTATGACACTTCTGTACTTCCATAGTTGCAAGAAATAGTTTCTGGCCCTACAATTTATATACGACCTTAGTATTGATTAACGACACAATTTTCTAAACAGTTAATGTATACCTACCAATCATGCCGTCCTCGAAATCATCCCCACTTATATCACTGAAAAAAACTCGCTATCCCACTCTCTATTGTTCCATATGACGTCATAACGTCATTGCAAAAACGTGCTTTCAAAGCTTGATAGTGGGTATTTTGTACCCTTTCACCGCTTAAGAAATTGCTATTCACTTTGTTGAACTTGTTTGAGATTTCTGGTTTATTCAGCATATCAACGACCATATATATAGGTAGATAAACAACGTCACAGCATTCTCGTTCTATGACATCAGCAAGGAAATCGCTATGTTGCTCAGCAATACTCAATTTTGTGTCAACAAAAATACGTGTGGCGCCCTCTGTAATGTACGTGCGAGGAAATCCTACCACCCAGCTTAATGTACGATCACAGAAAAATACACTTTTCTCAGAGATGTTCAAATATTTATCAATTGTTTTCGTCCAGTTCATTATCCCAAAATGTGTGTAAACAATTATTTTTGGCTTACCGGTTGAGCCGGAAGTACAAAAATAAGCTAACGTGTCCTCGGGGTGAATAATTGCCAGTTTTACAAGATTGTCATAACTTTTCTGTTGAAACTAAGAAAGTCTCTTTCTTGTTTCGGTTTCTCTTTCTACCTTTCCATTACAAATCACCATTTCAAGACATGGCGTGACCTCTGACCGACTCTGACCTTCAGGCCAAATATTTTCAAGGACTTTCCAATTTTCATCCCCTGTATTAGTATCTATTATAAGGAACTTCGCCTCGAGGTTGTTGATAAACTCTGCCAAATCACTTCCGTCCTTGAGATTAGCTGATACATAAAATGGAACGCCTCCCGCCATAATCACGCCTAAGTTTGATGTCAACATTTCTAAAGAATTAGTCATGCATATCGCAACTGTTGACCCTTTTTCGACACCATACTTTACAAAGTTTTCTGCAGCAATGGTAGCTTGATCTAATAGTTGTTTTCTTGTAAGACTTTTTCTTTGTTTACTAAATTCGTAGAAAACAAACGCTTCTCTGTCTTGATCTGCAGCCGCTAGGTGGCGTAGTCTATCAGGTATCGTCTCGTAAATGAAAGGAGTGGTTGAAAGACAACAAGAGTAGCTAAATCTTTGATTTTCCTCCATTGTAGAACCGCTGTTGAAAAAAATGAAACAAATTTGTTAGAAAAACTTAGTCATCAATAAGTGTAACTGAATTGAACGTTTTAGACATCGAGTAGGCCTAAGTTCGATATAAAACTTTGGCGAAAATATTTCCTTGTGCGAACCGGGGACTGGTGTAATGGACCGATAAGTACGCACAACATAGTAAGATAATAAGATACAAGTACAAATGTTGCTGCAATGCAGCAATTGAGAAGCTCCGCGCAAAAAATGCGCTCATTACAGATACCTTACCAAATTATTCCTATATACGCACAGGTCATGTTATATTCAGATTAAGTACTATTGTAGATTTTTTCCGAATGTTTTGTAAACCATTTTTTGCATAATTATACTTATCTTATGCACTGTCCATAATTAAAAAGAGGGGAAAGATATTTAATATAAAAATGCTTTCACTGATGCCTACCTGGTAAGGAAAGTAATTCCATTGAATACAAACAAGACTTACAAGACTTGTAAATGTTATGTGACATGACTGTACTGTGTTCTGTTTGTGTCACAACTGAAGTCAGTAACATAAGATGATAAAAATATCAAAGTCTGTTTTTTGTATTTTCTGATCGTAAGGTCAGTAAATACATAGCTAACATCCACGGTCTAACACAAAATTTCCTTACAGTCCTAACAACGCAAAGTAGTTCTCACTCAAAACTGCTTAAAAACCAGCAATTTAAAAGAAAGAATAATTTTTAATGTAGGCATTTAACAAATTACAGTGCATTAAAAGTTTAGATTAGTCAATAGAAATATGAGGTTACAATCACAAATTTCGCGGATGAATATCTTTTTTACCCAATGAAAAATGTTCGGCTATTTCCGTAAAGCTTCGGATTATCATGAATATCATTTTAATCAATGAAAATGCTATTTTTAGCTATGTCGATTAATGAATACTCCAGAGCGTAGTACACAAATAAATCTGACTGTCGAGTAGTGGAATACACAGACACTTGGGGTTTGGAGCTCAAAACGCCTTTAAAATCCAAATAAAATGCATTTTGTCAATCCCAGCACATGTACTGATCATATATATCAAAAAAACTTAATATAAGCCGTTTTGAAAAAAAATCATATTTCAACATCTATAATTATTATAGATGTTGAAATATGATTTTTTTTTCAAAACGGCTTATATTAAGTTTTTTGATATATATGATCAGTACATGTGCTGGGATTGACAAATTTGCATTTTATTTGGATTTTAAAGGCGTTTTGAGCTCCAAACCCCAAGTGTCTGTGGTGGAATATATACATGTCGGACTGTTTTGGCGAGAAGATTTTCGCTAAATTATTTTCATCAGTGTTAAACAACAGGTTTATCGTGAACAAAATACCTCGAAATTAATAAGGATTGCAAACACGAAATGGAAATTCTCAATTTAGAATTACATAAAGTATTCGTTTTTATTCAAGGTACATATGTATTACTTCGCCGTGGTGCAGAGGTAAGCGGTCTCGTTGAGGGTGTGAGAGGCATATGGTTCAAATCCTAGTCGAGGCAATTCTATTTCTTTTTCATGCAAAATTCCATATGTATCAATCTCAAACTGTTATAGAAGAAAATCAAAACGCTGTCGCTGCGTAAGATGAATTATAGTATATAAAAATAAACTTATACAGGAAAGTACATACAGATAGTCAGTATGATTTAGATTGCAAAGATCAGAAAATACCATAGAGCTGCAGCCCTTTTATTTATTATTATAATTGTAACAACTATACAAATAGTAACAAAAGGGATTAATATTGTAATACAGTAATATTTCACGTCAAATTAAAAAAATGGTTTCTTTCAATACTGAAAGTAGAACACACTCTGGGATGAATTTCAAAAAGACCAAATTCAGGATTTTTTTGTTTGTTATACACGCGTTACATGGTGATACAGTATTCATCAATATAATAGAAGACTGTTACCTTAATTTTAGGCAGGTATGAGGAAATTCGCTAACATCATGTTCGTGCGAGTCAAAGATATATAAGCTATTTGACATTGGTGATATATAAAAAAACTAATGTTAATTGATTTATTGGGAGATCAATATACTTTTTTGTTGAATTGTTTTAAAACCATTCATAAAAACATTACACTTCATGTTCAAACTGCAGATCAAAGTTTCTGTTATCAATGATGCTATCTATCTATAGCCTATGCTTAATGAGGGGCCATCCGCTCGTAAGGTCACAAAATGCAGCTTTCGCTGTCGAGTACGGACCCCGGACATGTTACCAGTCATACCCTTAAAGAGCACACAGCGGTAAGCAATGCCGACGCCTTATATACTAAAGTTTAATTATTTTCAAAACAACCAATATATCAACATGATATTATTAAACATTTAATTTCATAAACATAAATTAAGAATAATTATCAAAAGCAAAATTATTAAGGTCTTATGCCTGAAATCTTCATTATATTGACAAACTCAATCACTAATAGTATACTTGATATGCTGTGTGTAAATGTAATTCAAAATGTAACAAATTATAATTTCATGTACAGCTAAAAAAGGGAAATAACAAATTTATAATATATAAGTGTCAAAAATCAGAACATTTATAGCTATTTATAGCATTCGAATTCATGTACAGCAGAACTGCTTTCCGGTTCTCATTCATTAATATGACATGCTGCGAATCACCGAAGGGGAAACCAATATAGAAATCGAAAGGAGTTCTTGAATGCGGATTTATTTTCAGCTGTAAATCGAAGGGATTAAGTGATCAAATCCGGGCTCATGGACAAAAAAAAATAGTAAACACAAACAGCTCCGCGCAATAATGCTGTATCACGGACTTAAATATTGTGATTTTTGTTTCTCAGACTCGGCACCCAACGTGAAAATTTGATTTAGATTATGATAACCAATTTTAGGATGAAAGCACTGTTAAAACCTTGTAAGTCAATAGTCTTGTGAATCTCATCTTGGAAAATGGTCATGTCAAACCTTTCCGATACAAAAGCCATGCGACACCTCTCTATGGCTAGATAGCGAGGCGAAACCGTTGCTACAATAGATGTATGCAGAACTCTTTTAGGACAATGGACATGCTTATGTGGCAATAGCCATGCTACACTATTTTAGAGCGCCCTTCTGTGACAATATCTATGCTTATAATTCTGAGACAATAGACACAGAGACATCATTTTAGGACAATCGCCATGGGAATGCCACCTGGGACAATAGACATGCACAACTTTTCTTGAACAAGAGCTTTGTAAAACCTTTCTGGGGCAATAGCAATGATTTTTTTGCAATGGACATGCGAAGCACTTCCTTCTGAGAAACAATAGCCATGCGTATCATTTTCGGGAAAAACAATTCAATGCGTTGTAAGGTGCCTGATTTGTGTCATATAGTAATTTGTCCCCGCATGGCGCCATACGAAAACAAACAAAAAAACGACAATGTCATTACTCTTTCGTATGGTGGCTGATTTGTGCCATTCGTGTTTTCGCCCCGCGACCCCGCCAAGCGAAATAGTTAAAATGGCGGGGGCGCGGGGCGAAAACAAGCTAATTTGCGAGGGCGCGGGGCGAAGTTTAATAAATAAAAAAGCGGGGGCGCTAATAAGCGTGTTTTCGCTCCGCGACCCCGCCGTTTTATTTTTTAAATCTCGTCGCGGGACGAAAACACTCTAATAAGCGGGGGCGCGCGGCGAAATTTTATTTAATAAACTTCGCCCTGCGTCCTCGCTAATAAGCGTGTTTTCGTTCCGCGACCCCGCCGTTTTAACTTGTTAATTCTCGACTTTTCGCTTGGCGGGGTCGCAGGGCGAAAACAAGAATGGCACATATCAGCCACCATACTTTCGTATCCTTACGTCCCGTAGAGCGGAAGTACGACACAGTCATCACTTTGACGTGTTTTCGTGTTATTTCCTGGTGCCCCGCGAAGCACAATCAGCCCCGGTTTTGCAGGGGCCATCCAGATGATTGGGTCACGATTACAACTGACTAGTACGGAATGCCGTTAGGGCTATCGCCTATGAATGGTTTGATCTGAAATGCGATACTCGAAAGTACGATAATGAAAACGCGAAATCACGAAAGTACGATGGTGGGTGAAAACGCGACAGTACGATGATGAAAACACGACAGTACGATAACGAAAACGCGATAATACGACAGTACGATGATGATAATACAATAAACTATCGTAAAGGTAATAATAAGTATTGTAATATGATACAAGATGTATTCTTGCTAGGAGCTGATATTGCTGATATCGAATTCAGGCACGTTATCTTACATTTTAAAACGTGTTTACAGATCGCAACAACTCGGCTTCCTTCGACAACTCCGTCGTTCTGATTGAGTGTATACTCGTCTTGGTCATTTTAAAAAACGATAAACTTGGTTGCATTGATGCCTCTCAACCTTTTATGCAAATCTTCTTCTTGCATTTAAGTATAAGAATGCACGGTTTATCGTTCTCAGGCCTATATATTGGTCTTCGTGATTATATTCCTATGCGTTTGAACTCGAACCGTGAATTATTCTACAACAATGCACTAAAAATTGAGAACTATTTCCTAAGCGTTCCTAAGCGTTACACATGAGAAACTATGATTTTTTTTTTATAAACACAGTTGTTACTTTATGTATGTGGTAGTATGTGGTAAAGAGAATATTATATATAATCATGTAGTTTCATTACTAAATTTGTTGAACTCCTTCAATGAAATATTTAAATGCTCGTCGGAGGCTAGCATAACATGATTTTAATCACTCATTCAATAGATTTAGTATTGAACCTTCAATATCATTTATTTATGAAACAAATTACATACATAATACAATGTAAATTTTCTAATTGTCAGAGCTTGTCCGGTTTAATTGTATCTAATAATAAGGCAAATACAAAGGCAAGAAATTATGGAAAATATGACATTAAATAATTGTTTTTTATCTTTAAAACATGCCGAACTTCATTAATTCAGTCAAATAATCACTAAATCTACCCTTCTCTTTCATGTTTATACAAAAAGAATAATTTTTCAAACAATTCATTTTATTTTACTTTAAAACAAAAGCCATTTCATGTATTCGTTTTCCAGCAAAACAAATATTAAATGAAAGTTGCTATGAACCCTTTTTATATATTTTGAACTTGAATTATATGCATTACCAATTGTCGAAATTTGCTTGCGTTGCTCTCTGTTAGAATATACTGGACCCGCACCTGATGTCATTAATGCAGCTTTATAGCCTAATTATATATTCTGCAGCTGTAATGTAATACTAAGAGGATATTTTTTCGTTTGAGTGAGATTTTTCAAACAAAATGGCGAAAGAAGTCCCTTAAAATAAATATGAGTTTTCACTCCGCCCACTATCATATTTTTATTTCATATTTATTTTTAAAAAATATGAAATATATTTGAGTAATATTGCACCATATTTCATGTGTAAAATTAAATAAATCGTGATAACGCAAAAGTAATGAAGATACAATACTATACTCAACCAAAAAAGAAGCCTGACAATATGCTATTTATTAAATATCTGAACATATGATCGGGATAGAGTCAAACCAAAAATGGGACATTATACAACAAAGTCTTCCTGAAGAATTTATGCAATGTCATTTTTTCTAGGGCGTGCGTCAAAATGTTAAAAGACGTCCAATGTAAGGTAGGGGTCAAAAGTGATTTTGTCATTTTAAAACTTTTGCCATTAGGTTGCTTTTCAGTGGTGACAACTTAAAATTTCTTGCGAGTTTGTCTGAAAATCGAAGTTCTAATGCACCCTAGTATCTGTTATGACCACCTCTGGCTCTAATGATTGCTTCAATACGTCTTCTTATTTTTTACGTATTTGTGAGTTATTTTCACATTTTGGCATACACGGTGAAATTTATCTCCCTAGTCCGTGCGACAGGTCACAGATATATAAAGTGCATATACATGTACGTATATATACATGTATAACAAAAGTACATGAATTAGGATATTTGGGATATATATATATAAGTACATTCGTACTCTTATCATATCATATACCAGTTTGATGTCACGTTGTCGTAAAAGTCTCAAAAGTTCAAAAACTAAATCAGGACAGGAGAAACCCATCACATAAAATTGAAACAGATTCACAAAGCTGCACACCATTAAAAAAGTGTGAAAAATTCTAACTATATAAAATAAATCTATGAAATCTTAGCGTATCGTGGATAGGCTTTGCTTCGTATACCAGAACATAATTTTTGATTCGAGGAAATTACGTAGAACCAAAAAAAAAACCGAAAAAATGATGGACCGTAATTTTAATTTTTGCAGACGACAATTTTCCCATTACGTAATGAGTTAATGAACAGAATATTGAATTGTTGCACGAGTCATATTGGGTTTTGATAGTAGAGAGCACTTAATTATCAAAGCATTCTTAATTGTGCCGTTTTTGGATTAAAAAAAAATAGATGCAAGGTTATGAGGTAACGTTACCTGATTAACTAACAGCAACAAATTTTATATAAATTAACATTAATCTGGAATATTGCCGCTTTGTGGTACATTGACGAATCTGTTTCAATTACCTTCTTTTTCTTCATTTATTCAGCGCGTTTTAATTTCGTAGCGTCAAAATGGAAAAAAAATAAAGTTCAATATTTTAAAAAATAAAGATCGCGATATTGAAATAAGACGTGGAATGGTCTAAGTATGTGCTACCGATTCATTTTCGACGGGTTTTTATGTTTGTACTATCCTTAGCTTTCTTTAGGCTGCTGGACTGCTAGGCTGCTAACTTTCGAATCGTCAGAATGAAAAAAATATGTTAAGATAAAGTTCTACATCTGAAAAAATAAAGATAACGATGTTGAACAAAAGGCGTGGAATGATATAAGGAAGTGCTACTAATGTATTTCCGACCATTTTCATGTTTGTACTATTCTTTGTTTTCTTTAGGCTGCTAGGCTGCCAGGTTGCTAGGCTGCAAGGTTGCTAGGCTGCCAACTTCAGGCTGTTACGCTGTCAACTTCAGGCTGTTAGGCTGTTAGGCTGTAAGACTACCAACTTCACGAACATTTCGTTTTAAGGGTGAATCAAATCAAACCATTAAACTTGTACAAAAATGTATGATGTAAAATGGGCAATCACTCATGTATTTACTGTAACAGTACATAGGATGTTTAAGTTTTTTTTCTTCTATAAATACAGGATATATTTTCATTATGAAATTTCATACCACAAGGTGAAAATAAATCATTTTTACAGAAAAAAACGTGAATTTTCAGTTTATTTTATATATCTTTTCTTACAAAGATTTCCCCTCAAACATTGTGTTTTGGCTAAAGTTAGAAAATACGGAAAATATGCTTCAATGCAGTCAATTTAATTCTATTTTTCAAACATTTTCCATTTTCAACTTTAAGCATTATTTATCACTGCTTATTTATCGCATATTACACAAGCGCCAGCCCCTATTTGAATCATATTTTAATGTTATTTTTTTAAAAACGATCGTATATTGAAATTCGAGATATTTCGTATCAATTGTTGTCGTCGGATTTTACAAATACGCAAGGTTGATTGTAGGGCTTACGTAGACTAAATAAATTTAGTTAAACTTAAACATTCTTATGTTGTTTGTTTAGTTCACTTATAATATCATAACGTTATTTAATTTACCGCGGAGTCCAAAAGAGTGTCGTCTGAAGTCCGACAGGTCAAATAAAAGCATAAAAGCGGGAAGACTTAATATTGGGTACCTGGTAAACAAGTCTTGCATAGTCATATTTATTGTAAGTGCTTTATTAACAAGCATTTGTTTGTGATCGTATTCTGTCTGCGTGTGTCGGAAAACATTTGCCAATGGTTGACGGCAAAATAACCAAATAAGAGAACTTAAGGGTTAAAAAACAGAAAAATAAAATTACAGGTAGCCCAGACATATAATCTGATCTTTTCCTAATCAATATTCCTAGTCAATATTTTTTATTTTTTCAATATTTGTATAATTTAATGTTTACATCTAACATGATTTTTTATATTTTTAGAGGAATTTGAAATACATATACATATTTGTACTTGATTTCAAAGTCGGTTTGACAAATAAATAAACTAAATGGCAGATAAATAAATTCATGAGATGTTTAACATGTTCAAAGCTGTTCACAATACAATATCCATTAACAATTATACAAGTTCAAGGGAAGCTGCTCGTCGTTATATTTTGCCTCTCACTAACAGCTGTTCAAATGTATTATTTATTGAAAATTTAGTGCTTAACTGCTGATGACAGCTTGTACGTATTTGTTCTGGACGGTTATTTAAACCAACGATATTGTGACAAAAAATAGAACAGCCATGTATGTCCCATTTTCGATTTCACATAGTAATAACACAAATTTATACGTTTTTATTTTGATGTAGATAAACATATGTGTCTTATTGTAACATCCATTGAACAATGGTTTAAAATTACATGTACATGTGTATTAGTGTTTATAAATAACTTGTATTTCATTTGGAAATATATGAAATAAGCAGCCTATTTTCACTATTATAATTATATAAGCGTACATGTACACATTTTGCATTTGCAAGGATAAATCATGTAAGTAAATATCAGTGTTTATATATGTCTTTAATACTCGAATTCGAGAAGTTGACAGAAATAGATAGATGTGTAGTAATGATATATCGGTTGCAGTTAAATGGATTTATTAACATTAAAAAGTCATTAAAGTTTATCACGTGACTTCACCAAGATTGATCTGTGGACGAATGACCTTTACTGCGTTAGTTCAATTAAATGTGAAGATTGCAGTTATCACAAGGTTAACATGGGTTTATCAGTTTATACCGGTGTTTATGTTATGATAAAGTACTGTCTACTGTATAAATGTACATGTTGATATATTGTAAAATTCAACATGTATTCCGATTATCACGAAATTGCAACTACTCTGGTGTGACGTGGGTTTTATTGCTCGGATATTAATTGTTATATATTAATTTTTATCAAAATATGTGATATTTCTTAAATACAAAATGTGAAGGTGCAAAAGTATTTTAGATCGTAACAATAAGTTTAGATGTACATATAATATAGATCGACACTGCAGGAGAGTCGTTTTTCATTTGTGATACAAGAATTCAAAATCAACTTGAAAATATGGTGGCTACTGCTAAACTAGCTTCAACTTTCATTTTGTTTGGACTTTCTGTACTAAGTGGAGTTATTTCCTGCATTACGGTAAAATGCTTGGTGCTGAAACTTGGAACTTCAACAAAATTCACTGGTGCAATCAGTCTTCTGAATTGCTTTTCCGGTGGCGTTTTCTTCGCTACTTCCGTTTTAAGTTTACTTCCGGAAGCGCGCGAAAGCATGGAACATGCATTGGAGGGTTTTGAGTATAGTTCAGAGTATCCTTTCACCGAACTGGCAATGTGTATTGGATTTTTCATGATTCTAATGCTTGAGCATATTGCTCACAAGTGTTGCTCTTCTAATACGACAACTCGCCCAATTCGTCCAGAAAATGACCCCAGATCAAAAGAACGAAATTCCATGTCAGAATCAGCCCGTGCAGATATGACAGTAGGTTACAGGAGAGTGAGCGGGAAAAGATACAATGGACTAAATACAAAAGACCCTATACAAGTAGCAAGTGATTTAGAAGATTCTTCGTACCATGACGACATGACGTATCAAACGTATGGCGCGGTGGACGAATCGGTCGACAGCCCGTCAAATAGACCTTATTCAGAAGTTAGAAATGATTCTGCAAATTCTAAAATGAGAGAAGTTGTATTCCAAGACAGTGATAGAATTCTAATAAGAAATGCAAAAGTTCCAAAAGAAGTTAAAATCAAATCAACAAATGAAGCTCTTACAGAAGTTAGAGATTCCGCAGACGATAATCGTGATCCTACAAGGTCAAGGTTACGAGGTCTTGTGCTATTAATAGCATTATCTTTACACATGATTTTTGACGGTCTCGCGCTTGGGCTTCTAAAAGATGATTCTAAAGTTTACGAGCTTCTAGCAGCCCTGTGTTTACACAAAGTTCTTGTATTCTTCACAATCGGGGTTCAAACTTTAGAGCTACTTGCCTCCGTCAAGAAAACCATTTGTGTCATTGTAGTTTTCGCTTTAATGAGTCCATGTGGTGTTATTATAGGTGAAAGTATTAATCTTTCTGGCGAATCAGAAGCAAAAGATTTATCGTCTGCCATATTGCAGGGCTTTGCAACCGGTACTTTTCTTTTTGTCACGTTCTTCGAGATTTTACAACGTGAGTTGGGATCCGGTGACCATGACATTTTTAAAGTATTCACGACTATTTTCGGATTTGCGCTTATTGCTTGTACACGGTTGCTTGAACACGAAGAATAATACAAATTAACTTGTAGAAAGTTTAAATGAACCAGTCAGCTTATTTCGTTTTAGTCAATAAATACATCAATATGATAATGTCTCATTAATATATGTAAAATTTGCATGTTCATTAGTGTGCATAATGCCTTATATAGTTACTTTAAAATTGTGAAAAAGGAAGCGCGATATTAACATTTTTATATAGTACAATTTACTACTCAGTTTTTTCCTTAATTTGATGAAAACAAAACTGTCCAATTGCGATATTTCAACAAAACATTTTGTTCGTCTATAGTAACTTGGAATGTTTTAGGATAAGAGTTGACTTTCCGGATTTCCAAACGAAGCTTTGAACGTTTGTTGAAATATATTGTTGTGTAACACTGATCAAAGAAATCTCCAAATGTGAGAATGGCATATCTTCCAGTTGTAAAGCTGGGATTTTTGGATTTTTTCTAATTCTGATGGGGCCTTCATTTTCAGTTACAGCGGGTTGAGGGTAACAGAACATACGTGACTATTTTTGTATTTAGTGCACGTGTTTATAGTGTAACATGAAGACATTATTTTTATAAAATATATTTTGTTAAAACAGTTACAATGTAACTACATGTTTACATATTTTTTTTAATATATATTCATCATACATTTTGCAATTCTTCTTGTATAATGTGTAAAATACATGTAATAAAATTGAAAAAAATGCTTTATGTCGCGGTTAAACCACAATATTATGTCGTATAAACTAACATTCATTAATTATTGTTTCCTTTCTTTGACAAAAAAAAATAAAAAAATAAATATAAATTCGCTTGTGTATTAAAATAATTTATTTTTCGAGTACAGTTTCTTGATTTGCCAGAACTTGTTTGTACATGTTTGTAAAACATTGGTTTGTAGAAGTTTATGCTCAGTCCTACGAAAGACCGGTAGGGCCATTTCACATTTCAACTTCACGAATTCCCGATTTCATCTTCATGAAATCACGATTTCAACTTTATGAATTTACGATTTCAACTTTCAACTTCATGAATTCAACTTCGTGAATTCACTATTTCAACTTCAAGAATTCACGATTCCAACTTCAAGAAGTCACGATTTCAACTTTCAACTTCATGAAATCAACTTCGTGAATTCACTATTTCAACTTAAAGAATTCACGATTTCAACTTCATGAAGTACGAATCGTGGGTTTGTGAAGTTGAAATCGGGATTCATGAAGATAAAACCGGAAATTCATGAAGTTGAAATGTCCCAACCGGTCTTTCGTACAATACATGTTGACTGTTTCGTTTTAATGTATTCTAATCATGAGCTTGGTCGAAGTGTTTATATAATGGGGACATGGGACATATTCGAACTTTAGCACCAGTAGAATTTATTAATAATACATGAATACATATTATGTCGAAATTATTTGATAGTTTTGTCAATATATTTCGTTATTTTTTGACAGTAGAATAATAGCAAGTTTCTGAATGTTAACATGTTTATACGAAACCTACATTAAGGTGGCTTTGTGACTGTCCAAAGGGAGATTTGAAAATAAAATTGAAAAACAAAGATTTGAAAACCGTCACAAAAATAGAAAAGAATTTTGAATAAATTTACCGAGAAATCCGTTTCATAGTTAATGATTGCACTGTGTGAAATTGCACGTGTGAGAGGAGTTGCCCGGATTATCAACTGCTTTACATTTTCATTAAATGACCCTGGATGTGATTTCGGGTGTATAGAGCCAAATATAGATAACATAGAAACAAGCAATTAACATATACTCAACCAAAGAAGAAACCTGACATTTTTAATGGTGCAATATCTTTTTCAGTCGTCCGTTCACACTTTTTCGTTAACACTCCAGCCGTTGTATTTTTGCCTCAATCCTCATCAAACTTTGTCAGGATGCTTATCTAGGTAATAGCTCAAATGAGTTCGAACATGGATCATCTAGAATGAAAAACTAGGTCACATGAGCTAAAAATAGAAAAATCGTGTTAACACTCTAGTGGCTACTGTTATGATCCAAATATCCTGGAAATTGGTCTGAAATTTTGTTTTGATGATTTTTAGGTCAAGTTCGAATATGTGTCACCTGGTTTCAAAAACTAGGTCACACCGCCCAAAAATGGGAAAACCTTGTTAACACTCTAGTGGTAAAATTTTTGACTCAATTATCATCAAACTTGGTCAGGATGCTTGTCTAGATAATTGCTCGGATGAGTTTGAACATGGGTCATCTTGGATGAAAAACTAGGTCACAGGAACTAAAAATAGAAAAATCTTGTTAACACTCTAGTGGCTACTGTTTTAATCCAAATATCCTGGAAATTGGTCTGAAAGTTTGTTTTGATGATTTCTAGGTCAAGTTCGAATATGGGTCACCTGGGGTCAAAATCTAGGTCACACTGCTCAAATATGGATAATCCTTGTTAACACTAGTGGTCACATTTTTGACTCACCTGTCATGAAACTTGGTCTGAGAATGCTTGTCTAGGTAATTGTTCGGATGAGTTCGATGGGTCAGGTGAGCGATCTAGGGCCATCTTGGCCCTCTGGTTAACATTGGCATCTAATAAAAACACATTTATCTCATATCCGTAGATTTTCGATACACAATATGTGTGTAAACTCTAGCAAACTTGATATTTACCGAAACTGGGTAGTCTTCAAATAGCCGCTATCGCACGTGACGCCGTGCTTAATGAATAGAACGCAAAAGTATGTGAGCAAAAGCTCTATAAATTCACCAAGTGATTACCCAGTATAAATTACCATTGACATTTGATGGTTACAAAATGCCACGTTTATCAGAGGCCGAAAGCTGACGTATCTGCCGTTGACGTTAGCAGGACATTTAACTGCAGTCGCAACACAGTACATGAGCTTGTCAGGCGCTTAAGGCTAACAGGTGATGTGCATGATCGTCCTAGGTCAGGTAGACCAAGAGCAACTGGCCAAAGGGACGATCGGTACATCGGTTTTGACGCACTTACGTCACAGATTCCAACCTTCGACTTTGGCGGCAATGTGTGCTCACAAACAATTAGAAATCGGCTACGTGAACAAATCGCCGGATTAGAGCGCGGCGCCAATACACAGGTAGTATTTTGACATTACGTCATCGGCAGGCACGTTTACGCTGGGCGTGTTTACATCGTCGTTGGCGTAGACGAGACTGGAACAGAGTCTTGTTTTCAGATGAATCCAAATTCGACTTGACCAACGCTGACGGTCGCCAACGTAGACAGGGTGTAGGATTTACTCCTGTTTGTGTCAGAGAGCATAATAGTTTCGGGTGCGGGGGAGTTATGGCTTGGGGTGGTATTATTGGGGGGCAAAAGACTAGACTCTTAGTCATTCGAGGCAACTTAAATGCCCAAAGGTATATAAATGAAGTTTTGAATGCAGAAGCCATTCCTTTCATGCAAAGGAATGCTCCAGTCGTATTTCAGCAGTACAATGGACGCCTGCATGTTGCAAGAATAACGCAAGCTCGCCTTGCAGCGATTTACGTAAACGTCATGCATTAGCCGGCAAATTCTCCGGACATGAATCCTGTGGAGCACATTTGGGACGAACTGGAGAGACGTGTCGACCGTCGTCGTCATGCACCTCGCACTGTAAACGAGCTAGCAATTGCCCTTGTCAGGGAGTGGAACAACCTCCCTAATCAACCGGTACGCGCTTCGTGCAAAATATATTTCAAAAGTGCTTAAGAATTTATGTTACAGAGATGATTCCGTTTATTTCAGATACATGTACATGTAATAATTTAATCTCACAAAGTCGGGACTGGGTATTTCTGATATGTTCAAGAGGGCAACTGGAAAAAAATCTCCATTTCCAAGTAAAATATATTCAATATTCACTCAAAATATATATATATATAACATGTTTTTAAATTAAGTATAAGTCGCCAATTGTATATAATAACATTACCATAACATCACAAAAATGTGAGAGCTTTGTAACATCTTAGAAGGAAAGTAAAACTCTCACTAAGTTATAACAGTGTGATATGACTTTTATCTCACTGATACAAAACACAGGAAAACGTACAAAAACAAGCCAGGACGTACAGGATAGCCTAGTTAGGTCTTGTTTTATGGATTTTATTTCCTGGGTGCCATTTTTGAGAGAAGTAACCTTTGGTGTTATTAAAAAACGCACACAATTTTATGAGACGAGTTACATGCTGACTTGAATATGGCGGTGATGTTGGTAGTTTGACCTCCAGATCACGGCAGAAACCCATATTGAATTCATCAGAGCACAGTTCAGCCACCGCATTGTTTCTGAGCAGGCTGTCAATTGGTTTACCAGTACTAGCTGCCTTCAGTACTAGTACTTCGTGCGGCGCGATGTCGCGATGTCACCCTGTCGCTTCGCTTATAAATCATTTCTTCGATTTGATTCGAGCGATAATGTGACATCGCGACAACACGCTGCACGACCACGCGCCGTTTGGCTAGCATCGTTAGACAGGGCGACAAGATGAAAGTCCGACAACGCTAGCGACAACACGACACACAAAAGCGTTCAAAATCAGCCACCATACCTTTCTGTAGAAAATATGTAGAGTTAAATCATATACATACACAGTGCGTTAACTGGAGTGCAGATATTACTTACCCACACTGCAGAGCATGCCCATTAAAAGGCTCATTTTTTTCTGGGGTTTACTTATTGTGACGACAAAGAAAGGGATAGCGATAGAAATATCATAAAATTATTCAGATACTCGTTCATTTGTTACTTTTTTATGGGATTTCATATTGTGAAAACAGGGAACGTGAAGTTTGGCAACGTTCTGGGATTCCTTATGTCGTAAACATATCTCTCTGAAAGTACAAAGCCTATAGCTAAGATATTTGGCATGTAGAATCACCTTGTGGTCCTCAACAAAAGTAGAGCTAGAGTAGTATTAATCATGTCCCTTAGGTCACTTTTGTATATAGGCTTGTATAGGAAAATTAATTCATTTTTCCACTAAAACTGCAATGCTTAATTGTTGGAGCTTCACACTATCATATCATACCATAGTCCTTGAATTGCTGAAAAGTCGCCTTTTCACCCAACGAAATAAACTACCGCTTTATATACGATAATGAATAAAAATTGTAAGAATCGGCGAAAAAAACTATATTATTATATTATTCTACTTTTGATCATGATTTCTGCAAGCGTTATTAAGACTCACTGTTGTGAGTTTAATCCCCTTTGATTGTATGTTCATCTGCCCGCGATAATTGGAATTTGTGATAACTCAAAATGTACTGAAAACATTTTCTTACAACTGTAAATGTGGATAGATGGCAGATTGAAGATTATTTTTTTGTTTTCTGAGAATAAAATTTGGTTGTTATTGTAACAAATGACTTGAAATATTGCAAAAATTCCAATATTTAATTTGAAATGATAAAATGCATGATGTTATATTAGTGCATTAGTCCCTTTTGATACTGTTTGTATATTCGTTACAATTATGGTAGTTTAGCGCGGAGGAAGGTAGTATAGTACTGGTGTAACTCTCCAGGAAAGATGGTTAGGAACCTACCCGCCTATAAGACTGAAATACTGTTGGGAAAAGGCGTAAAATGAAACAAACAAACAAACAATTATAATAATAAATCAAACTTATTTTGTTCATTTTGAATACTGTTTTGAATGTTCCAAAAAAATTCATTTAATATTCTTAGCTCTTGCAAGCCTTCCAAAGTTCATGATGGACACTGTCGTTTGTCCGCACATTCATCTATGACATACATGTGTACAATTCTGGTAAAATCCAATTAACCATTGAAAAGTTGTTAAGAATATCTGGTCATCAGATGTCTACAAGTTCATCGTATTTGCTGCATTTCTTGCTTGGACGCCCTTTGATGCTTTGTTGTTATAACATGATATACAGTTTGCCGCGAAACATGTAACGGACACTTTGAACAATAAAGTCGATGAAAGTTTTGTTTTGGCTTATTTACATATGGATTTTTATATTTCTTGCCATGAGTAGTTGTTGATATTTGTAGAAAATGAGTAGCATTATAGGTGAAAAAGAAAATGTACATGCTTTGATATTGTTTATTTCATGTAATATTTTTTTACTGTAGTGACACAAAAAGGAAAATGTTGTACTACTGTCATGTAACATTACATTTACAAATCTTGTAAGTCGTATTTGTATTGGAATTACTTTCCTTACACGATAGGCATCAGTGAAAGCATTTTTAATTTAATATCTGGCCCCTCTCTCATGAACAGTGCATTCGATAAGTGTAATTATGCAAATTTAAATGAATTACAAAACATCCAGAATAATGTACATTAGTTCTTAATCTAAACAGAAAATGACATGTGCGCAGGAATGATTTGGTAAGGTATCTGTAATGAGCGCATTTCTTTCGCGCGGAGCTTCTCAATTGCTGCATTGCAGCAACATTTGTACCTGTTATTACTTGCAATACTTTGTTGATTGCTTGTTTCTATCATAAAATTTGAATGTGATTTATATTTGGCCTAATACACCCGAAATCACATCAAAAATAAAAAAAAAAAACAGTCAGGGTAATTTCATGAAAATGTACAGCAGTTGATATTCCGGGAAACTTCCTTTCTATTTTTGTGACAGTTGTCAATTCTTTGATTTTCAATTTGACATTGTATTTTCAAATCTCCCTTTGGAACGTCACAAAAACATGCAAAGCCACCTTACTTTAAGTTGCGCATCAACATGTTATCATTCAGAAATATTGCTCTAACATTACTGTCAAACAACAAAGAAATGTATTCGACAAAACTATCAAATAATTTCGACATTATGTATATACATGTATTATTAATAAATTCCACTGGTGCTAAAGTTCGAATATGTCCCATGTCCCCATTATATAAACACGTCGACCAAGCTCGTGATTAGAATAAATTAAAACCAACCAGTCAGCAGGATTGACCACAAACTACTACATATACATACGAGTACAAGTGCTGACAAATCAAGAAAAAAATAAAATATTTACACAATGAAGTGGAAATAAATGTTTTTGTTTTATTATTTTTTTTCATTGTAAAATAATAAAACAATGAGAAATGAATGTTTATTTGTACCGACATAATCTTGTAGCTTTAAAGCGACAAAGATTTTCAATTTTATTACATGTACAGTATCTTACACATTATACAAGAAGAATTACAAAATGTATGACGAATATATATGAAAAATTAGGCAAAGTTACATTTTAACTGTTTTAACAAAATATATTTGAGCTGCGCCATGACAAAACCAACATAATGGGTTTGCGAGCAGCATGGATCCAGACCAGCCGGCGCATCCGCGCAGTCTGATCAGGAGCCATGCTGCTCGCTTACAAAACCTATAACAAGTAGAGAAGTGGTAGCGAACAGCATGGATCCTGATCAGACTGCGCGGATGCGCAGGCTGGTCTCGATCCATGCTGGATGCAAACGCATTACGTTCGTTTTGTCGTGACGCGGCTCATTTTATAAAAATAAGGTATTTATGTAACACTAGCACTTTATACAAAAATAGTCACGTATGTTCTGTTACCCTCAACCAGCTGTAACTGAAAATGAAGGCCCCATCAGAATTTGAAAAATTCCAAAATGCTAGCTTCACAAATGAGAGAGAAATGTCATTCTCACAATCGGAGGTTTCTTTGAGCACTGATAAATAAATATATTACAACAAAAATTCAAAGCTTCCTCTTTTACAATTTTAAAGTAACTATATAAGGTTTTGATTAACAAAATATGCACACTAGCATACATACAAATTACATACATATATTAAGGATACATTATTATTTTTGCTCTGAAATTGGACTAAAACAAAATAAGCTAACTGGTTCATTTAAACTTTCTACAAATTAATTCGTATTATTCTTCGTGTTCAAGCAACCGTGTACAAGCAATAAGCGCAAATCCGAAAATAGTCGTGAACACTTTAAAAATGTCATGGTCACCGGATCCCAACTCACGTTGCAAAATCTCGAAGAACGTGACAAAAAGGAAAGTACCGGTTGCAATACCCTGCAATATGGCAGACGATAAATCTTTTGCATCTGATTCTCCAGAAAGATTAATACTTTCACCTACTATAACACCACATGGACTCATTAAAGCGAAAACTACAATGACACAAATGGTTTTCTTGACGGAGGCAAGTAGCTCTAAAGTTTGAATCCCGATTGTGAAGAATACAAGAACTTTGTGTAAACACAGGGCTGCTAGAAGCTCGTAAACTTTTGAATCATCTTTTAGAAGCCCAAGCGCGAGACCGTCAAAAATCATGTGTAAAGATAATGCTATTAATAGCACAAGACCTCGTAACCTTGACCTTGTAGGATCACGATTATCGTCTGCGGAATCTCTGACTTCTGTAAGGGCTTCATTTGTTGATTTGATTTTAACTTCTTTTGCAACTTTTGCATTTCTCATTAGAATTCTATCACTGTCTTGGAACACAATTTCTTTGGTTTTAGAATTTGAAGAGTCATTTCTAACTTCTGAATAAGGTCTTTTTGTCGGGCTGTCGACCGATTCGCCCACCGCGCCATACGTTTGATATGTCATGCCGTCATGGTACGAAGAATCTTCTAAATCACTTGCTACTTGTATAGGGTCTTTTGTGTACACCCCTTTATATCTTTTCCCGCTCACTATCTTGTAACTTACTGCCACATCTGCACCGGCTGATTCTGACATGGAATTTCGTTCTTTTGATCTGGGGTCATTTTCTGGACGAATTGGGCGAGTTGTCGTATTAGAAGAGCAACACTTGTGAGCAATATGCTCAAGCATTAGAATCATGAAAAATCCAATACACATTGCCAGTTCGGTGAAAGGATACTCTGAACTAAACTCAAGACCTTCCAATGCATGTTCCATGCTTTCGCGCGCTTCCGGAAGTAAACTTAAAACGGAAGTAGCGAAGAAAACGCCACCGGAAAAGCAATTCAGGAGACTCATTGCACCAGTGAATTTTGTTGAAGTTCCAAGTTTCAGCACCAAACATTTTACCGTAATGCAGGAAATAACTCCACTTAGTACAGAAAGACCAAACAAAATGAAAGTTGAAGCTAGTTTAGCAGTAGCCACCATATTTTAAATTCGATTTTGAATTATTGTATCACAAATGATAAACGACTCTCCTGAAGTGTCGATCTATATTATATGTACATCTTAATTATTGCTTCGATCTGAAATACTTTTGCATCTTCACATTTTTTATTTAAGAAATGGATAAAAATTAATATATAACAAATAATATCCGAGCAATTAAACCCGCGTCACACTAGAGCAGTTGCAATTTCGTGATAATCAGAATACATGTTGAATTTTACAATTTATCAACGTGTACATGTGATAAACCCGTGTTAACCTTGTGATAACTGCAATCTTCACATTTAATGGAACTAACGCAGTAAAGGTCATTTGTCCGAGGATCAATCATGGTGAAGTAACGTGAAAATTTTTAATGACTTATTAATGTTAATAAATCCATTTAATTGCAACCGATATATCATTTTATTCTACACATCTATCTCATTCTGTCGAATTCGAGAAGTATACATACATGAAAAATCCATTCAAATACACAATATAAATTCGTTTATAAATACATGTATAATGGTCAACATTTCACGTTATTTTCAAATGACTTTCACATTATTTATAAACAACAATATGAACATGTACATTAAACTATTGTTCAATGGATGTTACAATAAAACACATGTGTTTATCTACATCAAAGTACAAACGAATACTAACGCATTAAATTATTTTATTACGATGCCAAATTGAAAATGGGAAAGGAAATGTACATGATCATTTTAAGGTTGTTCTATTTTTTAACACTACGTGTATACCGTTGCTTTAAATAACCTTTCAGAATGAATACAGTCATAAGCAGTTAAGCACTTAATTTTCAATAGATAATACATTTAATCAGCTGTTAGTGAGAAGATATAATACAGGACGAGCAGCTTCCCTTGAATTACAATTTTTTATCTTGTATAACTGTTTGAATGGCTATTGTATTGTGAACAGCTGTGAATATGTTAAACAAATCATGAATTCATTTATCTGTCATTTAGTTTATATATTTGTCAAACCGAATTTGAAATCAAGTATGTATATCAAATTCATCTCTGGTTTAAGTTAATAAAAAACAATATCAAAAATTATGTTAGATGTAAACATTAAATAACACAAGTATTGAAAAAAAAAAAAAATATTGACTAATAAGTTCGAATTGGTTTGTCTAGGCTACCCGCAATTTTAGTTAACTTTTTTCGACCCCTAAGTTCTCTTATTTGGTTAATTAGCCGAAACTATTATTCATCAGCCATTGGCAAATGTTTTCCGGCACACGCACACAGAATACGATCGCAAACAAATGCTTGTTATTAAAGCGGGTCAATGCAAGACATGTTTACCAGGTACCCAATATTAAGTCTTCCCGCTTTTATGCTTTTATTTGACCTGTCGGACTTCAGACGACACTCTTTTGGACTCCGCGGTAAATTAAATAACGTTATGATATTATAAGTGAACGAAACAAATAGCATAAGAATGTTCAAGTTTTACAAAATTTATTTAGTCTATGTAAGCCCTTAACGATCAACCTTGTGTATTTGAAAAATCCGACGACAATAATACGAAATATTTAGAATTTCAATATACGATCGTGCTTACAAAATTATCATTAAAATATGATTCAGATCGGGGCTGGCGGTTGTGTAATAAAAACTAATAAACAATAAATAAACAGTACTAAGTAATGTTAAACTTTAAAATAGAAAATGTTAAAACGTTGAATTAATTTAACTCTCTTTTAATATAATTCACGCAAATTACTAATGCAAACCTTTTCCGAAACCGAATCTCGACATAAGTTTTATTTCTGATAATAAATATCATGTAAACAATAAAATAATTATAAAATTCTTGTTACAGTTTTCTTAAGTTAATTTTCTCCTTAATAAATAAAATACTGCTTTATTCGATAAATTTGTTTGCGCTCGATCCTTTAGGGTTAGAACAGAACAGAACAATTTTATTAGGACTTGTACAAAGTACATCATCTGCAATACATTATATAAGCATATATTTTAGTTTCATGAAAATTTACAAACAAAATCTGGATATCACATTTTACGTATTCAATAATTTCATGATAAATAAAAAGTAGATAAACAAATAAACAACAGCATATAGCTATGGAAAAAGATGCACATATTCTGTATACTTTTATAAATAAATAAGATTAATGATGAATATTATTAGAATGGAAAAAAATCATTAGGAGAATGAACATTGATTCAATTTCAGACATTATTAAATTGTATACCTAATGGAAAGAGCTTCTTATAAGTAAGAACATAAAGTACCCGTTACCTTGTTCTTCTCTTTTAACCTTAACGACAATATTAGTAAGTAAAGACCATTCCTCGGCTAATAAATCAAGAAAGTGGGTGCAATGAAAATCAAAGCACGGAAGGCGCTGAATTTGTTTGGTCTTAAATGTCAGAAAGGTAAAGGTTGTGAGATTATAATTCAGTTTGATTTTGTGTAGTGCCACCAATGTTTTCCAGTGTTTTAACTGTAGTAAATTTGCTATAAGACTATATTCTATAATTGCAACACTAATATTCAATTCAGTGTTTATTTGACAAAAAAATGAGTTGCCTTAACTGGAATTTGAATTCCAGACCTCTCGATTCCTAAACGAGCGTACAAACCCCTCAGCCACGGTGAAGTTATGTGTTAACTGCCTGAAGAAAACCATATTATCATATTATTCTAAATTAGGGGTTGTAACTCTTATTATTTCGACGCTAAACCTGTTGTTTAACACAGATGTAAATAATCATGGAGCTTACTATAAGCATGTATATCTATAAAGAATAAAACAATCTTCGACCATTTGGGAACAATTTTGCTTGCTGTCATTTGACAATCTTTACGCAGTGATCTCCCTTGAATGTTTCGGCGTTAGTGTACATATAAAGGGCAGTAACCGCTTCAAAAAGGCGCCAACTTCACATATCTTAATAATTAAGCGTTTTTACCATGACTCGTGAAACAATTCAATATTCTTTTCTTAACATAATGGGAAAATTGTCGTCTTCAAAAAAAATTAAAAAAATTACAGTCCATCATTTTCATTTATTTTTTTTTTTGTTTTGGTTCTACTACATTTCCTCGAATCAAATACCAAGCAAAGCCTATCCACGATACCCTAAGATTTCATAGATTCATTTTATAAAATAAGACTTTTTGACACTTTTTAAAGGTGTGCAGCTTTGTGAATCTGTTTTGTTTTGAAACTCTTATTCTATGTAATGAGTTTGTCCTGTCCTGGTTTAGTTTTTGAACTTTTGAGACTGTTATGACATCGTGACATCAAGCTGGTATGATATGATTAGAGTGCGAATGTATATATTTATCCCAAATATCCTAATTGTTGAACTTTTGTATATATATATATACGTACATGTATATGCACTTTTACACAAACGTTGGTATCTGTGACCTGTCGCACGGACTAGGGAGATAAATTTCAACGTGTACGCCCAGTAACGCCACAATGTGAAAATAACTCGCGATTCGTGCATAATAAATTTCAAAAGTGCTTAAAAATTTATATAACAGAGATGATTCCGTTTATTTCAGATACATGTAATAATTAAATCTTGGGCCTGCATTTCTGATATGTTCAAGAGGGCAAAGTACAACTGAAGAAAAAAACTCTATTTCCAAGTAACATGTATATATTCAATATTCACTCAAAAAATATATGAACCGCGTCATGACAAAACCAACATAGTGCGTTTGCGACCAGCATGGATCCAGACCAGCCTGCGCATCTGCAGTCTGATCAGGATCCATGCTGTTCGCTATCAGTTTTTCTACTTGAAAAAGAGTTGGTAAGCGAACAGCATGGATCCTGATCAGATTGCGCGGATGCGCAGGCTGGTCTAGATCCATGCTGGTCGCAAACGCACTATGTTGGTTTTGTCGTGACACGGCTCATATATAATTTTTTTTTAAATTAAGTGTCAGTCAGACATTTTCAAAAATAATGCTAAATGACGTGCGCCAATTACACATAATAACATTACCGTTACATCACAAAAAAATGAGAATCCGTTGTGCGGAGAGCTTCTACAGCATCTTAGAAGGAAAGTAAAACTCTCACTAAAAGTTTTAACATTGAGATATGCCTTTTATCTCACAGGAAAAAGTACAAAAACAAGAACGTATAGCAAGAACAAGACAGCCTAACTAGGTATTGTTTTTATGGACTTAATTTCCTGGGTGCAATTTTGAGAGTAGTCACTTTAGGTGTTATTAAAAAAAAACACAATTTTATGAGACGGTTTTCATACTGACTTGAAAACGGTGCTGGTTTGTTTCGGGGCAGGCTGTCAATTGGTTTATAATCACCAGTACTAGTTTATCTCACTTTGGCAATGATCTGATAACTTCTGTACATGCTAGCGCACAGGTACAATGAGAATGACCGTAGAAAGGAATTAATGATCAATAAGAACGAAAGTGGCCTGCACGGCCCGGGACTCGAACCCGTGGTGGTCGCTTGACGTTTCTCTATTTGAATATTGACAAAAGAATTGTCACTTTAATCATGAGAGATAAATCTTGTAAAAATATATTATATTGAAGTTAAACACCACTTCTACTATCACAGGCACTAATTCCTTTTACCTGTATGCAGAGGGTTCATGTACATTGTACATTGTTCTTTTCATTTAACTATCAAATTTATTTTCCATTTATAACATTTATGTATTAATTAATTAAATTATTAATTATTTTATTTTTTGTTTATTAAAGGACGACGTGTCGTTATTTTGCGGTTTTTATTTTGTAAAATTCATACGGCAACTTTCCCTTCTGTACTGTTGCAAGGAAAATACAGAAAATATTTACACCTGCACCTTTTCATGCATGGCAAAAAAAAACACCTTGAAACTAGACTACTTGAAACACTCGGCGTTTAACCGGATCTTTAGTTTTATAATTATGTTAATTTTAAAAGCATAAAAACTAATCACAACTTAAATTCAGGTTTTATTATAACAAGAGAACCTTGATGGTCCTACATCGCTCACCTAACTATTTTACTCTTAATTAAGGACAAGGGACAATTAATATTGCAGATATAATGTTAACATCTTAAACCGACATCATAAGGTTTATATCTGCACCTGAAAAAAGTGCAAAGGTAAACAAGTTTTTTTTGGGCTATGTTACCTAGTTTTTGACCCCAGATGACTCATATTCATAACTTTACATTGAAATCACTTTAAAAAAACCTTGCTGAAAATATCCAGGGTATTTGGGCCGATAATAACGTAATGCCTATTGAAGCGTCTATGTAAAACTCCTGATAAGTAATAGTTATTGTTCAGATTTTAATAAATATGGAATTTATTGCAAGCGTAGCGTAGCGGAGCGCAGCAATAAGTTCTATATTTTTTAAAATATGAACTATAACAGTTACTGGCTTGCCGTTTGACCCACTTTCGTGGAATAAGTCGCGTACGAAGTGCCGGTACAGCGTTTGATGTAATACGAGTCCCGCCCTAACTAGTATAGATTTACAGGCCAACACATGGTCGTTGTGTTTTGACCTGTCAATTAAAGCATTGCATTTTTATGTATTTTTAGATCATTAGTCATCATGTTACAATCCTGCGATCAGGCTGTGTTTGACATGAATCATGAATATAGCAAGAATCATATTTTTGAACCATTTCATGTCGAATGTGCTGATGAGGTCACGCGGTTGCTTGGTATTGATACGTAGGTTTTATATGCAGACACAAGCAAAAAGAGGCAAAAGCTCAGGTAAATATTTTATAAAAAAATATTCTTGAATTGTCGCAATATCTAACTGCATCATTATCTGAATGAAAATACAAATTGTAACATGACCAAGCGCGCAGCTTTTGTTCGCCCAACCAGCACCGAACCTCAAAGTATTGAGGTTAATTGTTCAACCATAACATGATTAATCTGCCTAAAATTCTGTTGCAATTATTAAAAAAAACTTTGAAAATCATATTTAAGAGGTTTCTTTGATATTTGCATTTTGCAGGCCGATTTGAAAAGCTTTTGACATCTGGTGACATTAAGAAAGACCAGAAATACAGTGTCCTATAATACAACGAAAAACAACTTGGCAGTGCGCGTCTTGAGGGAGTTGGCTGAAAACCGCAACCTACAACCGGATACTAAGCAAGAGCCTGGTTATCCTATTCCCGTTCAAATAGAGCAATTCTGTTCATGTGCAGGAATGGATTTTTGGTTACAACGATTCATCAGTGAAATTGAAAGGAAAAATGGTGTATTTTATCCTGCAACAACTTTACTTAACATTGCTGCAAGGCTACAACGGTATCTTCGAAATGAAAAATGCATGCACGTGAACATTGTTAAAACTGAAGATCTTTTTTTCTGAACTTCGCAGAATATTGGATCCATGAATGCGCGAGTTGACTAACGGGTCGAAGTCAACTGTTAAAAAAGTGGAGATTTTAACAAAATGTGGAAAAAAAATGTCTTGGAATTATGAAAAATGGATATTCTGTATGATCTTTTAAAAATATGTGTTAGTTTCGAACTTTGAGATTTCTCTCGCTCCATGTCTATTATTTTCAGTTATCAGCCACAAACTGTTTTCTAATGTTTTAATTATAACCATGACAGTATAGGGAATGTAATGTTTCAATAATTTTTATACATGTAAAAGCTTGGATTTATAAATAACCGTATGAAATCGCTTTCTTATTTGTTTACTTTATTCGCATGCTACATTCATTGTCTAATTTAAAACTCCGCCAATATCCATAACGTCATATTTGTCAGATATCACGTCAATACCTGTTAAAATAAGTCAACTTATTTTCCACATACACCAGTCCCGGTATAGTGTATGCAATATATTTCAAATAAATTGGAGCATTTGATTGGATAAGAAAGTGGGACAAACGGTAATAACGCTATACTAATTGAAGCATCTTTGTGAAATTACTGATAATAACGTTTTACCGTTTGTCCCACTTTCTTATCCAATCAAATGCTCCAATTTATTTGAAATATATTGCATACACTATACCGGGACTGGTGTATGTGGAAAATAAGTTGACTTATTTTTACAGGTATTGACGTGGTATATCTGGCAAATATGACGTTATGAATATGGGCGGAGTTTTAGATTAAACAATGAATGTGGCATGCGAATAAAGTAAACAAATAAGAAAGCATTTCTCATACGGTTATTTATAAATCCAAGCTTTTACATGTATAAAAATTATTGAA